>NC_034611.1:48213438-48232759 GCF_900095145.1 Mus pahari
CAGTCGGGTGCTCTTACCCACTGAGCCATCTCACCAGCCCATGTACCCCATTTTTAATGGGGTTATTTGAATTTCTGGAGTCCAGCTTCTTGAGCTCTTTGTATATATTGGATATTAGTTCCCTATCTGATTTAGATTTTCCCAATCTGTTGGTGGCCTTTTTGTCTTGTTAACAGTGTCTTTTGCCTTACAGAAGCTTTGCAATTTTACGAGATCCCATTTGTCAATTCTTGATTTTACAGCACAAGCCATTGCTGTTCTGTTTAGAAATTTTTTTCCCTGTGCCCATATCTTCGAGGCTTTTCCCCACTTTCTCCTCTATCAATTTCAGTGTCTCTGGTTTTATGTGGAGGTCTTAGACTCTAACTTAAAAGGATGAGGTCAGGGACTGGAGAGAAGGCTCAGAGGTTAAGAGCACTGGCTGCTCTTTCAGAAGTCCTGAGTTCAATTCCCAGCAGCCACATGGTGGCTCATAACCATCTGTAATGGGATCCCATGCCCTCTTCTGTTATGTCTGAAGACAGCAGCAGTGTAATCACATACATAAAATAAATAATTCTTTAAATATATATATTTATATGTATGTATGTATTATGTATGTTGGGGCTGCAGAGATGGCTCCATGCTCAGGAGCACTGTTTGCTCTTCGGGGGGACCCAGGTTCAATTCCCGTGCACCCACATGGCAGCTCACAACTGTCTATAACTCTAGTTCCAGGGCTTCCAATACCCTCACACAGGCATACATGCAGGCAAAACACCAATGCACAGAAAAGAAAATTTTAAAGAGAGGGAAAGAGAGAAAGAGATAGAGGAGAGGGGGAGAGAGGAGAGAGAGAGAGAGAGAGAGAGAGAGAGAGAGAGAGAGAGAGAGAGAGAGAGATTGATTGATTAGCTGGAGCTGGTGAGATGGCTCAGTAGGTAAAGGGTCTTGCTGCCCAGACTGAGAGCCTGAGTTGTCAGTTGCCAGGATCTGAACTCCCTGGAACCCACTTGTTGGAAGGAGAGATTTAACTCCTGAAAATTATCCTCTGATGTCCGTAAGCATCCCGCGACATACCCTTATACCCCCCCCCCCAAAATAAATGTATTTTTTAAAATATGCTAGTTAGCTGCTGGACAAAACTGAGTGTGTGTGTGTGTGTGTGTGTGTGTGTGGGTGCACATATATATGTTCAGTTAGACATTTGTATATCTGTGTGTGAGACAGAACGACCTCGAGAGTTGTTTCTCCTCAGAGAGATAAGGTCTCTCACTGGCCTGGAACTTGCCAGTTAGGCTAAGCTCTGTGTTCCACCTCCCGATCCTGGAATCACAGATGTACGCTAGCTTGGCCGGCTTTTTATGTGGGTTTAGTTAAACTCCCATCCTCCTATTTGTTCAGCAAGCATGTTAGGGACAGAAATATTATCTCCACAGCTCCAGAACTATCATATATATGTATTTGTGTGTCTACATATACATGTGTGTATACCTACATATTAAAGATTTGTTTATGTTAACTGTATTATATGAGTGCTTGGTTGCATCATGTAAGTATGTACATGCATGGTGCCAATGGAAGCCAGAAGAAGACATCAAATAATCCCCTGGAACTGGAGCTGTGGATGGTTGTGACCTGCCACGTCAGTGCTAGCTATGCCCCCAGGTCTTCCATCGCAAGCGATCTAACCACTGAGCAAACTCACCAGCCCACTTTATATTTGTGCACGTTCATTACTGAGAATTGAACCCAGCAACATATACAGGTCGGGCAAGACCTCTCTCTCTCTCTCTCTCTCTCTCTCTCTCTCTCTCTCTCTCTCTTAATTCATTCCCATTGGCTTTTAAGACTTAACTGTTTGGAATGCAGCCATCGCAAGGCCTAAATGATAATTTACATATTCATGTTTCAGTAGGGGCTTTGCCAGGTAGGCACGGGTGCTGCTGCCCAGCTATGTTCACAGCCACATCTGTGTAGCCACGCCTGTATAGCCACGCCTGAAGTGGGAATGGCGTCTGTCTCCCTGAAATGGAAGGATGTCTGTGTACCTGCCAGGTCCCAGTTGCTGGGCTGCTGGGTTGGGCTGCTGTATCCCCAAGATCCCGCCTCTTTTGGTATGGGCACCGAAGGCCCGACACCAGTGGACTTTGTTTTAGCAAAGGGGCTTGTTCTTGTTGTGAGGATTGTGTGTAAGCAGGTTATGCAATATTCTTTTCCCACATGAGCCTGGTGGGGCTGCAGTTGTCAGTTGGGGTGAAGAGTCATGTTCCCCATGCCAGGACCTCCCTACCTCTAGAGATGGCCCCAGTATAGGTTAGCCCAGCCCTTCCTTGAAATTCTAAAGTCTGAAGAGTCCTCCAGATGGAGTTGGAATAGCTCCCAGCGAGGACAGCGGCCTTATGTAACTTTATAGACTGCCCTCTTCCCCCCACTGCCCTTTTAAGGAAAAAGAAAACAAAATGTTCCTCGACCAGTGCTGGACTTTCTGACACACATCCTGCATTCTTTCCTCACTACTCAGCAGCCTGCATGAACAGCTAAAGGCAGAATTGAAGACTGCGAGGTTAAAGGGAGGAAGAGGGCGGAAGCAGGAAGGGACGTGGAAGCTGGAGTTCTCACGCTGCAGTTCCAGGCCCGGCTGTGGAAGTGGTCCCCGGGATACTTCTGCAGATCCCAGAAGTTAGCTGGTCTTTCCGCTCCAGCATTCCCACACCCCAGCAAGGAGAACCAGAATCGGACTGTATACGATTTGCACTTGTGATAGCTGCGGTCCAGTCTGGAGAAAGAAGTCTTCCCAGTTTAGAGAGAGAGAGTTCTAGCCCAACATGTACAAGGTCAGGACACGTTCTGAGCATGCCGTGTGTCAGGCTTTAGGCTAGGTTAGGTGGCTACAAAGATGAAGATGAATGCAACCAAAGAGGAACGAAAACAGTGTAAAGCATTAAGATGGTTTATAGCCCTTAGGGTTATATGTGTGTTCATGGTCTTATTTCTCTTGGAAGGAGGACCACCGGGGTTGCATTCATCTGTGAACCATTGTGCTAATCAAGGATTAGCAAAGCTATAGGAAAATTTGAAGGATGTGTAGGTGTGTTAACTAGACAACTCCAGAGCAGGTTCTAGATAGCCCAGAGGTGGTAGAAACCACAGGGCAAAGGGTGAGGCTGAAGAGATCGTGAATGGCCAAGTATACCTTGAGAGGTTTGGGCTTTATAAAAACCTAAATGTACGTAATTATACAATTCACAAGGCACAGTATGGTATTTCTCCGTATTTACACACTGTAAAATGATCAGGTCAGAGTAATTGGCATACCCACCGCCTTAAACAGTTGCCAAAGTCCTCTCTGATAGTCATTTGAAGTATCCAGTCAGTTACCCTGCTAAGAGTTGTTAAGCAGCCGGGCGTGGTGGCGCACGCCTTAATCCCTGCACTCGGGAGGCAGAGGCAGGTGGATTTCTGAGTTTGAGGCCAGCCCGGTCTACAGAGTGAGTACCAGGACAGCCAGGGCTGCACAGAGAAACCCTATCTCGAAAAAAAAAAAAAAAGAGTTTTTAAGCAAGAGAGTAATGTAATAGACGACATTTTAAAAGGATGATTCAAGGTTTCAGGTCAGACATTGTAAAGATTCAGACAGTGATAATTATAGGTTACTCTTAATGGCAATAAAAATGGAGAGCCAGTGGACAGGATCAAAAAGACTTGATTCTTGAGATCAAGAATCTAAAGTAGAATATATATTAGCAACAGAAACCCAAACTGGGCGACTTGGACAAGAGGGAGAGTTTACTTCCACACAGCAACTGCAAAACTCTAGTCCTGGCCTGGGAGGCATTCCATAGCCAGTCACCATCCTGGCCCAGCAGGGTTCTGTGCAGTCATCGGTCCCCCCCCCATCTTTATAGCCCTAGATGGTTGCTCTACTCATCACAGCTGCTAGCACAGGGAAGAGAGGAAGGACGCGTCCTGTCCATTACTCAGAGACTGCCCCAGGCTCCATGCTCCCTCCGCAGGCATGCAAGGGCTACAAGGGAAGTGGGAGCGCAGAATTTAACCTGGACAACCTCGTACTCGGCCTGGGCACCAAAGCTGAGAAAGAATCAGGACAAATATTTGATTGGCAGCTAGCAGTCTGGGCTTTGGGAAGGTAGGGGATTAATTCAGTTCAGCCCAAAGTATCTACCAAATAGAGAGGCGACACCGAGCTCTTGAAGAGACTTCTTTAGCCACGAGGCAAAGGTGAATAGTCTTCTGAAATATGAGTTCAAATAAGCCGCCAGGCTGAATGCGAATATAACTGTATTGATTTGAGGTCAGTCACTACTACAGGAAACTGCCGTGCTGGTGATTTTTAATATCTTGTCATTTATTAATAGTCATATTATTGCGAAGGGCAAACCAATAGATTGCTGCCATTTTACAACAAAATCTAAACGAGTCTCGAGGCATTTACTTAGTGTTCCTGTCCTCCGAGGATTTGAGCAGCGTATTAGCATGGTGAGGACTGGCCAGAGTGAGTCAGACCAGAGCTCCCAGCCCAGCTCTGTGGTCATGAATAAACTTATCCCAGACAGTGTGGGTTTCCCCAGCTGCAAGGGAGGGCTAGAATATCTACTCTGCATAGCTAGTTATTGTGACAATTAGAGATGTGTTTATGACCAACAGCTAGCACTGTGGGTCACGTATCTGGTAAGTCACTAGTAACACTATGAGGATTAATTATAGCTATCAGCCATTTCTTTCTTTGCAGTATACAGTACCTGGGGAGATAAAATTCCAAAGATTCATAACCACTTCCACATCACTCATAAGCTGCTTCAATAACAGTTTGGTTCCTGTTTACAGTGTCTGGAACTATTTGTGATAGCTCTTACATTCAGGCAGTCCTGTCTCTGCTCAGAAGGACCTGAGCCCTACCCTTGGATTTTTCATCCATATTTGCTGTATCCAACCCCTCTTCCTGTCCTGACCCATAGCATACAGGGAAGTCAGGGAGAGGGAGGAGGTCCCTGAGGACTTGAAAACTGGGAGTGAGCCGGGCGTGGTGGTGCACGCCTTTAATCCCAGCACTCGGGAGGCAGAGGCAGGTGGATTTCTGAGTTCGAGGTCAGCCTGTTCTACAAAGTGAGTTCCAGGACAGCCAGGGCTATACAGAGAAACCCTGTCTCGAAAAACCAAAAAAAGAAAGAAAAAGAAAACTGGGAGTGGAGGGAAAGGCCCCGCGGGAGCGCAGAATGGTGTTGCTAAGCAGAACTAGAGAGATGGTCTAGGCTCCTTCTGCACTGGAGAGTGGTAACGCAGTAACGTCTGCTGTCAGCCACGTGGGAAGAAGAAGGAGGGAAGTTTCTTGGCACACCCAGCACAGGCAGAATTCCTAGATATCCACCTTATATAAAGAGGCCTTTAGGATCTAAAACAACATACATGCATGCATACATACATACTTACTTACTTATTTACATATGTTCATACTTATATATGTTCATACATACAAGCATACTCACTCTAGATCTGGGATCAGCAAATTATACTCCAAGCCATGGTGGTTTTGCTATGCTTTTACTAAGAGTAATTTTTACTCTTTTGTTTGTTTGTTTGGTTGGTTGGTTGGTTGGTTTTGTCAAGATAGGGTTTCTTTGTGTAGTCCTGGCTGGCCTGCTCTGTAGACCAGAATGGCCTCTAACTCACAGAGATCCATTTGCCTCCGCCCCTGCCTCCCAAGTACTAGTATTAAAGGCATGATAATTTTACATTTTTAAAGGGTTGTGCATTTCAAAATTTCTGACAGTAAAATTCAAATGTTCTTACTACAAATAAAGATTAAGTATTTGGGGTGATATTAATTTATTTGATCTACTTATTCCACATTGTATTCATAAACCATAACTTCACTCTGAACCCCATAAATATATGACTATAAATGGTCAGTTTACAATAAAAATGTTTTTTTAAAAAGAAAAACCCAAGAGTGGATTGTATAACTAACCATATTACCCATAGAGACCAAATGTCTGCCCTCTGGCCCTTTCTGGGTTGAGTTTGCTGGTGCCTAGGGCCCCCTTCTCCAATGGAGGATAGGTGGGTATCATTAGAGCAGGCAAGAGAGGTTCAAAGTCTGTTTTGAATCTCAGAGAAGGCAGTGGCAGTGAAAGTGCATCAGTGTCAATGAAAAATAGATGTGTAGAGGCCGGGCCAGCCGAGGAGTTGCGGGACAGAGAGAGCGAATGCTTGTGCTGGGCTCAGGGTACAGTGCAGCCTTTGTTCAGCCATCTGTGTTGCTTTCTGGGGCCTTTTAAACTAAGGCCAGCAAGTCCTGCTGCCAAATGTACATCAAGTGGAACATAGCCTCACACCAGTCACCTGGGTCACCACAATCGAGAGTTAGGTTTGTGACTCCTCTACAGAGCAAGGGGGTGCGTTGCCTGCTGCTCTCCCGTCTCTGTCTTCTTTCGCACACATTAGTGCAATCACCGCCTTCATTGCTAAGCAGGTTCTTAACCATTCTCCTGCCCCTCTTGAGTACAGCCACTGTCCTAGAAGAGAGAGAAGCCCAGGAGTAAGCCATGCCCTGTAGTATTCCGACAGCGTGAATAATTACAGTTCTCAAATACTTTATTTCATAAAACGTTTACGTTTCCCAATTTTCTTTTTTCAATTCTTGCTCTTGCATCATACCAGAAGATAACTACAAGGAGAGCCTTTTCCAGGTGGCAAACCTGGAGCTTGGGAGGACAGATACCTGCCCCTTGTGACTTGGCACATCAGAGGAAACATCCAGAAAGAAAGCAGTGTCCCTCTCAGCAGGGGGCAGCCTGCCTAGATCCTGGGTTCTCTAGCCTCCAGAGGGAGCTGAGCTCAGCCGCCTCTGTTGCCAGCCATCAGATCTGGTTGTCTCTGGGGCTGCATTGTTGTGCTTGGTGATCAGCATGATTGTGCCTTGAGTGACCCAGAAGGAATGTATTGACTGAGTTCACACCCTGGCTCCTTAAGGCAGCTGGTGTTCCCTGAAGTGGCCGTGAGTCAGGCAGAGCCGGGATGTGATGTCGTTCCTCCCTGCTCGTCTGGTGTTTTGCACCTCAGCATTCCTACCTGACGCGTGACACATTTTTATCATTCTCCATCCGTCTGCTGTGCGATGAGTTGCTTCATTAGGCAAGTCTAGAGCTATTTACATGAGCTGCCCAGCTGTCTGCTTCCTGTCGGCCTGGTGGGGCAGGGAGGTGATGGAGAGACAGCCTTGGGGCTCCTCTTGGCTGTAGTCGGCTTATGTACGGCTACTGGGACCCCGCTCTAGGCCTTGGGGAAGAGGTGACATGGGCGCTGGCTTCTGGCCAGACAGCTGGCTTCTTGGTAGCTCTAGCCAGTGGTGTGCTGTCGGAGTGCAGCCCTGCTGGCACAAATTTCTAAGAAATCTGATGTTCTTATTGGAAACCATGCAAATCAGAACCAGACAGTCTCAGCCTGTCCTTTGTCTCCATGCCCTATAATATTCTCCCAAGTATTCCTTTTCTTCCTCTCTTCAGCACACGCGGCACTAGCCTGCGACTTGTGACAAGGTCAAGCTTGGGGACGTCGGAGATTTCCCTGACTTTTTTCCGATCACTTCAGTACAGCCAGTGTGCATGCGCACACATCTTAAGTCGTGACCAAAACAACTCATTAGCTCTTCCTGATTGAGGGGAGTGCTCTGGGCAGCAGCTATCAGTTTGAGGTCCATGCAATCCCACAGACTTGGGACTAGATGCCTGTATAAGACATTGCCTCTTCCACTTACCTGTCTGCTAAAGCCAAACTGGTTTCCACAAAGCTAGCTTCCTCTAGAACTCAACTTAGCAACCTGGAGAAGCCTGAGGCCACTCCTAGAGAAGGAAGCTGCCCTACATTTGGCCAGTAACCAGTAGAACTTGATACTGACGCCGGAGTGTAAAAATAAACACCAAGTACAGCTCTGTCTTAATCCACAGCCATCAGAGCTGCTATTATTAGTCTGTAGGCCGAATAGGCAGCTGTGATGGGCATACAACAGCCTGGAGAAACCTCTCCTGCCACCTTGGGATCAGACAGCTCCTCCCCTTGGCCGAGCTGAGGGGGACTTGGTGCATGAAAAGTAACATCAGTCTGGGAACGTGTTGGAGCAGGTAACGCTAGAGATAGGATGGATGGAGAGGTAGATGGAGAATCCAGGGAAGCCTGCAGCCTAGATGTGTGGACACTGGATCATGGACCCAGTCTTAGTGCAGGGGAGAAAGGGAAGGGACATGACTGTCCTTCCATCTCCCTTGTCTGGTTTTAGTGTTTGAGACAGTGTCTCTCAGTCCAGACCAGCCTGGGACTTGCCGTGTGACTGAGGACGGCCCGCCTCTCTGTGGCGCTAGGTATGCCAGTGTGCATCACCCTGCCAGCTGATGCCTTTGGCTGGTGAATGACTTGCCCACAAATGCCTTAGACCTAAAGGCTTCAGATTTTTCTGGAAACTGGGAAGAGAGAAATGAAACAACCACACTAGTCACCTGCCACAGACAGGACAGTAGTGCCATACTGCCGAGTGCGTACGTCAGGTCTGACGCGTGCTCTTCACTTCAGTTCTTCCTCCAGCCTCTGAGGGAATGTCACAGCAGTTTACTTTCCGAGGTTGGGTGAGGTTGACTGATTTCCCAGAGTTCCAGGGCTGGCAAGCCATGTGCCAGATTGGAACCTAGGCCATCATTGTTACAGAAACTCCTTGCTCTGTACATTTCAGAACCTAACCCCCCTGAATCCTCAGGACAGAGCCCAGTAAGTGAACGAAAGCAAAACTTACACTAACCTTGGTCTCGTAACTAAAGCAGATATCATGGTAGTGTCTTTGCTGATACTACAAAGGTCGTCCCCAGCTTTCTCCCCAAACTCAGAGAGCTGGACTCTGGAAGCTGGTGCCATCTAAACTCTACTGGAAAAATAAGGCACATCCTGGAAAGTCCCAGAGCCCCTGTCCCCACTGCTGAGAAGATGGCCAGACTGGAACCTGATTGGTCCCCTTGGGCAGTGAGCCTGAGATGGCAGTCACACTGGGAAGGTGGGGGGGTTGGGGGGGGTGGGGGGAGGTGCACTTGGAGATTTCCTTGAAAGGCATTGATGCTTCCCTCTGCTCTCTCCCCCACCTCCCCCACGTAGGTCCCACACATGGTGTGTGTAATTCAATCTGGATTCCTCTCATAGCCCCCTCTCTGTGCACATGTGCCCTTTTATTTACAGCTCTGGACAAGCCGATTGGCTAACCGCTGTCTGGGAGGGGGAGCAGAGAGCACTGGGACGTAGCTTTCCAGAGCCTGGGAGCCAGAGGCACTGTCAAAGGATTAGCAAGGTGTTGACCACACTGGGCAGTGGAGAAGCAGCTCAGGGGCCTTATTTGATCTGGCCGCCTTAGTCTCCTGCAAATTAGTACTTAAGAACTTTCTCCAAGCAAAGCAGGCCACACTGGGCTTCAGCTCCCCCTGCTCCTGGCTTTAGCCTTGGTGGTTTCTGGCCTCCTGATTTCAGCTTCTGGCATTGGGAGACTTTATCCTGAGGCCTCGTTGACTGCCACACCCCTCCTCTGAAGAGCTCTGTCTGTCAAGGTAGGACTTGAATCTTGCCAAGTCTCCTGATGCCCTCCTTTCCCCTTTAACCTGTGCTTGAAAGAAAGAGGACTTGCAGCAGGTTCTCAGTCTCCAGAGACATCGCTGGGACATCAGAAACTGGCACTAGGGAGTGAGGAAGGCATGTCTGCACATTCATGCTGGGATGTTGAGGGCCCAAATGTGCCTGTTTACTAACCCTGCCTGGGAACCGCCCCTGGAGTCAGGATTTGGATTTGGTTTACTTTATAATTATCCCGAAAGGGACCATAAGAGTGACCAGGTGCTGGAAGCTGAGCTAAGGAAGGATAACGGGCTGATGGAGAAAGCCGTACACGCTGGCTAGATTAGTAGAAAAGACCGATTTTCTAGGTAAAATCCCTTCCCTGCAACAGGAGACTCTGGGGCAAAGCTAAGATGATTATAGAGTTTGTATGAAACAAAGAAAAGCGAGTCTTGGTCAGCGCCCAAGGTGGTTTGTTCTATCCTGGGTGTAATGGCCCAGGGCTGATTGGGACCTTGGGAGCTGTAGTCACTGAAGAGACTAAGAGGCTTGAAACCAACCGGGTGTGAGGTCTGCCGTGGTTTCTGTTAGTGATGGTTTAAAGCTGCCTGTACATTGTCGGTTCATATAGGAGCAGACAGATGTGGGGAAAGGGAGGTATATCCACACCAGGTTGCCCTGTTCTGCCACAGAGCCGGGCCTTTTGCCGAGTGTTTGACTTACAGAGGTGGCAACATACACGAGCCCAAAGCAGAACAACTTCTGTGCTTAGAAAAAGGACACTATATTGGGGAGGTCTAATGAGGAAGCAGCTGGTGTGTCTGGGGCAGCCCTTCCAGAACACTCCCAGCATTCTGGCCAGCCTTGTTTAGAGTCCAGAATAACATGAAACCAGTTACAGTAAGTAACTCAGCTAGGAGCAGCCACACTCTGCCAGACGACCTTGGGGCGTTGGCTACCATTCCCTTTGTAAAAGCAGACTCCCGAGGTCATGGCCAGGTGTGCTCAGACATCTGGCAGCTTGTTTATTCTCCTTGTAACTTAGTCACCCGACACCCCAGTCAACGACAGCTACAGTTCTTAAATTGGCAAATTCTTTGAGCATGTCTCGTATATTTCCTATAGGAAAGTCAGCACCTTCATCTAATCTCATGGCCTCTGAAAACACAGAACCTCCCAGCCAGGGAAGGTGGTTCCTTTATAAACAATTGATTTAGGAGCCACGAAGAAAGATGACTTCTTATTTTGAATATTTTTGTATGTGTTTGTGTGTGTACATATGTGGAAGAATGCGTGTGTGCATATGCACATAGAGGCCAGAGATCCGTCTCGGGTGTGTTCCTCAATCACAGCAAGGTGAAGACCTTTTTGTTTTGAGGCAGGGTTTCTACTGAACATGGGAGCTAGACTGTCCAGCAAGCCCCAGGCGTCCTCCTCGTTCCCTGGCTCAGGAATTACATCAAGCTTAGCCTCACACATACATGTGCGGATCTGAATCTGGGCCCTCAGACTTGCACGTCACTGACTGGAGGCCTCACGGTCCCCAGAGTTGATTTCTGCCAGCTAACCATTTATTTCACAATTCATATTCCTAAGTCCCAACAAACCATGTTCAGTCCTAACTTTGCCCTTGACCAGATGTTTCTGGAATTTTTCCCCATTAAGGAGCATAATTCCTCTGAGTGTCAGAGTCCCCACAATCGGGAGGGAAAGTTGGCGAACACGGGGGTTTAGCATCCCATCTTCAGCCAGGAGCAGGTCAGTTTTAGTACCTTAAGGCTGGAAAAAACATTGAAATCCTTATTCTGACACTGGTATCACTTCTCCAATCATGGCGCTGCCCTGGCCACCCCAGAGCCGTATTGGCAGTGATCTTAATAAAACTATGAGACCCTTAGCTTAGAGTACGATTCCAGGGCGCCCCACAGTACCTTGTACAGAACAGGAGTTGGGTAGATGCTCGCAGTGTGACCTCAGAGATGGCTTGCTTGGTAGACTACTAACCCTGTGAACATGAGTCGCTGAGTTTAGACCCTGAAGCACCTGTGTGAAGGCTGAACCCAGTGGCGTGCCTGTAACCCCGAAAGTAGAGGAGGCAGAGGCAGGCAGGTCACTGTGACTTGCTGACTAGCTAATTTTGCTCGACTTGGTGACATGTGAGTGTGCGCCCACCAGACCCTGCACACAAGCACATGCACAATGCATACAGCATCCCTACAGAGACTGTAAGGTCTCGGGATCGCCAGCAGGTTGGTAAGGGTGCTTGCCACCAAGACTGACAACCTGGGTTTAATTCTTGGAGTCCACACGAGGGTAGAGGAGAACTGACTCCTTGAAAGCTGTCCCCCAGCCTCCATATGTGCGCATGGCACATGTGCCCGCACACCCCTCAAATGTAAAAGAAAAAAATGCCTCAGGATGCTTCTAGATCAGGAAAATACAGTTTATCATAATTTATTTTGATTCGTCTTAATATGAGCATTTGCTATTAGATCAGTCATACAGTTTGAGGTGATAAACGGCCAAATGCAGGTTATTACTGAATAGAATAACATAAACAGAAGTACTCCCTTATTTCCAAATAAGTTCCTTGAGGTGAAAGGTCAGCAGAGTGACCTTATTGGGAAAGGTCAGGGACAAAGGTAATCTGAGACTACACAGTCCTCGCTTCTGTCCCTCTTTGAAACAAGGTCCTGCTATGTAATCCAGACTGACCGCAAACTCGCAACGAAAGCAGGTAACCCTCAGCTTCCCAGACACTAGGGTCACAGACGCTAGGGTCACTATACCTGGCTCCTTGGGCACCAGGCATGCAGTACGGTTGAGTAGTAACAGCATGATCTGTGGTGTGCGAAACTAAAGGAATCATGGAGCGTGTGTCACTAGCCCTGCAGACACGGGGTCATCTGCCACACAGGCGTTCTTGGGACAAAGACCCTGAGCCCTGAGTTCTCATGGGAATCAAGCAGTCTCCATGCACGTGATCACAAGTGGCATTGCTTAACCTACAGTAAGCCCCAGAAGTAGTCTCTGTCAGCTCCAGAAAAGGCCAGCACCCCACGCCGGTTCAGCCATGCTACGGTTTCAGGAATGCTACTGACTGCGCAGAGTTGTAAGCTCCTCCCTTTTCCGGCTTCCCTTTTTTTTTTGGTGTAAGCTCCTCCCTTTTCCGGCTTCCCTTTTTTGGTGTAAGCTCCTCCCCCCCCATCCCTTTTTCCTTGTTTGCTACTTAGGACCAGGGGCTGTGGAGCCTCAAGCGAGTCAAGGTTAGACCTCTGTAATTCAGCTCAGTTCAGCATGAAGTCAGGAAACACACAGGTCTCACGAGGCGGGGAAGACGCAAGAACGGAAGTAAATGAATGCGAAGGCGTGCGCCTGGAACCCCAGCGCTGCCTCCCAAGGCTTCTTGAGACCCTAAATCCAGAGTCCTCCGGATGGCGTCGAGAGAGCATAGTCAGCCGCCATAACAAGGGTTCTACGTCCACAGATTCAACCAACCGTGGAGTAGAAATACTCAGGGAAGGAGAGCTTGCCTGGGACACATAAAGCCTTCAGTTCTATTGGAAATTGTGTTGGGGGAGTAAAGGAAACAGTTTAGAGCAAAACCAAATGTGCAAGACTCAGTGGGAACCACTGTTTGGTTGTTGTTTTTTTTGTTTAGGTTTTTGTTTTGTTTGTTTTTTTTGTGTGGGGTTTTTGAGACAGGGTCTCTCTATGTAGTTCTGTCCACCCTAGAATTCTCTTATGTACACCAGGCTTGGCCTTGAACTCAAAGACATGTTTGCCTCCGCCTCCCAAGTTCTGGGATTAGAGGCATGTGCCACCATGGTTGTCCTGAAAGCTGCTGTTTTGGAGGATAACATCAATGAGCAGCGACAGAGTCCCCTTACACACCTGGCTCGTGTATGGTCCACTACTGTGCGGTTATCCTCACAGAATGGTCCAGAACCTGAGCAAGGAAGAGGTGGGTGGCTCAGAAGGTCTACAGGCAAAGCAAAGGCTCTAAGAACCCAGTCTCCTTCCTTTGCCTCCCTTTCTCTGGGAGAAGGAGCTTTCCAGACTCTGCCTAGTTAAAGGGCATTCCTTACAACCCTGGTTGAACCCAAGACAGTAAGAACCGAAAACTGATGTGACAGGCTCAGCTCCGCTTCAACTGTTAGACCCTCTGAAGAGCCAGGAGACCAGCTGAACCCTGGGTTAGGTGGCCTGAAGCCACCCAGGCTTGGAACCTCAGAGCCACCTGCTCAGAGAAGCCCCCTGTGGCCCAGGGCTTCTGAAGGAAGCCCACCCTGGGAACCCAGCACTGAGACTGGGCCTCGGGAAAGCGCTGGTTGTTTTGCTGATGGAATGTGGATCTGTCGCTGGGAATATTGTTTTGTTTTGTGTAGCCTCTGGGTGGAGCTTCCAAAATCTCCTTCCAGGATGACCCTCCACCCTAACCCAGCTGGAAACCTAACTAAAGAAAAAGCTGGGGAACTCGTAGTCATTCACTGCTGGGGGGAGGGGAGGACGCTTCTGGCCAAGGTCGGAAAGGAGCGGCCTGAGAAGGGAAGGAAGGAAGGAAGGAAGCGCCCAGGCTCTGCCCAGACTTCTCCCAACACTCAGGACCCAGGAGAAGCTAGGCTCAGCTCTCTCACAATTTTTTGCTGCTGTCTGGAAAGTCTCTTGTCTTCTAGCACCTACTGCCCCCCGTGGCTGACTTCTCTCTCTATGCCTCTCCCCCAGGCCAGCAGGCCGCAGGGACCGACCGGGAACTGAGTGGCTGCACTGTGGGTTTGCCTGCTCCTTTCCCTCCCCATCCCTCCCCCTTAGTAGCAACGTCACCGCAGCCCAGCCGCCGTGGCAGCGGCAGCAGCAAGAAGACCGGCTGAGATTGCGCAGCCTCCCTGCATTAGCTAGGATGCCATTGTATTAACAGAAATCAGAGCTCAGGGTACCGGCCCCATCCCCCTGTGCGATCTCGAGGACCAGTGATTCAACTGCGATTGTCGAGGTAGGGCACGGCGGGTGCGCAAAAGGAACGGGAGCCACCAGGTCCAGCTCGAGGCTCCTTGCAGAGGTATGGCTCTGGCTGGGGTGGGGGGTGGGAGATCTCAGCTAGGCAGAGGCCGGATAATAATCAGCCTCTGGGCTCTGGCTTCTGAAGGGTGGCTTTGTCTTTCGGAAAGGGGAGAGTGACAGCAAGCACAGACAAACTCATCTCTGCATGCATGGGCCAGCGAAAGAAAGAGGCTTGAGCTAATGCTGTCTGTGCTATCTGGTCAAAAAACAAGATCCTTTTCTTTCTTTCTTTCTTTCTTTCTTTCTTTCTTTCTTTCTTTCTTTCTTTCTTTCTTTCTGGGTATTTCTAATGAAGCTGCTGTAGCTGCAGTTATCAAATCTGGACACAAAGGCTGAATGGGTGGAGACCCCTCTACAGCTCATGGAAGTTTATGCTGAAAATCATGCAGGAATCTATGCATTTTTATCCGGAAGGTTGGGTGGCTTTTCCTCCCCACACATGCATACTTGTATGCACACAGACATATGCACTGTAGAAGCAGCCAGGCTCCGGGATTGGTTGCAGTAAGAACGAATGCAAATGCCCCACAGTGTATGGAAAGAGGGATGTTGCGATGCTAAAGGCACCTGACCTCTTATGTTATACTCAGCCCTTCTATACAGAGCAGCTTCCTAGCAGGAAGGGGCCTAAGCATAAGCTAAACTAATGCCCTCCGATCCACCATCCCACCCTCTTCCCTTCGTCCTGCCCTGGAGAAGACAATCAGCCCCACAGAGGTTCTCCGAAGGACCTCAGGTCAAGGTCAGATTACTAAAGTATAACAATGAGTGCCTTTGCCTCCTTCCCTGCTACCTCTGAAGAAAGCAGAAAAGAAGCAACTAGGTACTGTGACCAACAGAGGGATGCTGTTGGTGAACAAAGACAGGGAGCTTTCTTCTGGAGTTGTCTTGCCCATAGGCAGACAGAGCCTTAGCTCTACCATTCACCCCGGTAGAGAACTCGGAGACTAGACAGGAGTTGTACAGTGTGTGACCGAGCTTTTCGGGAGTGTCGTGAGAGTAGTTTAGTTCCCAGCAAGCCAAGGACTGTGAACAGCACAGCAGAGCAAGAGGGAAGTGTCATGAAAACCATGGATGGGCCGGGATGAGGCAGAGGAAGCTTGGGAACTGGGACCTGAAGGGCAGGAAGCAGGATTGACCAGTGTGAGAACATGGGATGAAAGGGGCCTCGGGTTCAAGCTAGTTGATAGAGCTTATGTAAGTGGCCACAGCATTGTGTGTCGTGGAACGGTAGAAAACAGGTGTGTGTGGGGTGATGGCCGGACTTGAGGGAGAGGACTGGCCTCAAGCCCTTGAGAATGAGTGGTAGTAGACACCCTTGAGAAGGGACATGCCCGGGCTTGGAGCCATTCTTTTCAGCTGTGATTGGGAGTGAGCTACCCATACCCTGGAGCCTTGGTTTCCTCCTGTGTTAAATGGGCGTGGTGACACACACCTCTGATCTCAGCACTCAGGAGGCAGAGGCAGGCAGATCTCTGAGTTCAAGGCCAGCCTCAGCTACAGAGCCAGTTCTAGGTCTGCCAGGGCTACACAGGGAGACCCTGTCTCAAAAATAAGCAAGCAAGCCCTGGAAATGAAAATGCCTGCGACTGTTTGGGGGTGTTCGGATGGAATTGGGGAGTTCCTGCATCTGTACACCTAGATGTCACATCTTCCTGCTGGCTGAGCCACTACTCTGTCTACGGAGTTAGATTTAGGTAGGAGGCTCATCTTCTATGGGAGCTTCCTCCTCCTCTTCATTTAATTAGGAACAAAACGTGTGAAGTGAGTTCATTCATCTCAGAGTTCTCTTTACCTATGGCCACAGTGTTACATTTGCTTGATACTAGTTCAACTCCCAGGAAAGAAGTCTTAGGTGTACTCTTTCGTGTTTTCTGCAGTGTTTGAGGCAAAGTCAAACGGCTTATTATATTATTCCTTTTTGTGTTGTTTGAGTCAGACTCAGTAGCCCAGGCTACTTGGACTGGACTATTAGCTCAGACTGGCCTTGAACCCCTAACCTTTCTCCGTACCCCACAGATGCTGGGGTTATAGGGGCTATAACCCCAGTTCTCATTTCATTCCTTTTTCTTAATGTTCAAAACTTAGGGTTCCTGGATCCCATTTTAATTCTATTGTTTGTTCACTTATTTGTAAAACTCCGGCCCTGAGCTGTATCTCCAGGCCCCTTTTTTCTGATTTAAAATACATATGTGTGTTTGTGTGTATGTGAATGTTTTGCCTGGATGTATCTATGAACCCTAGGGGGAAATCTAATATTGTATGTAAAGAGAATCCCCCTTCTTAGGAAGAACTATTATTTATGTACATGGTATGTATTAGCTACAGATGAAACATTAAAAAATAAAAACCATCCAGAATTGTTCAACAGAGATCTGCTCTGTGAATATCTTGTGTGTTTCCCATGCATATAAACAAAAAAAAAATAAAAAATAACTTAGAAAAAAAATATATATATACATACATACACACACACACAGTTCCTCTTTATTTCCTCTTTAAGTCAGGGCTCACATTACCACATTGACATTGTTCTGAGCCATGGTCTCATTGTCCCAGTCTCTGGCTTCAAATCCTGGGTTGGAGACTCTCTTCTGCCTCAGCCTTCTAGGTAGCTGGGGCCGCAGGACCTCACCCGCTCAGCTAATAGCGTGGGGTTGCTTTAATCACACACAGCGCACGCACACACAGCACACACACACAGTGCACACACACACACACAGCACACACACAGTGCACACACAGTGCACACACACACAGCACACACACAGTGCACAGACACACACAGCACACACACAGTGCACACACACACAGCACACACAGTGCACACACAGGACCTCACCCACTCAGCTAATAGCGTGGGGTTGCTTTAATCACACACAGTGCACACACACACAGCACACACACAGTGCACACACAGTGCACAGACACACACAGAACACACACAGTGCACACACACAGCACACACAGTGCACACACACACAGCACACACAGTGCACACACAGCACACACACAGTGCACACACACACACACAGCACACACACAGTGCACACACAGTGCACGCACACACAGCACACACACAGTGCACACACACACACAGCACACACACAGTGCACAGACACACACAGCACACACACAGTGCACACACACACACAGCACACACACAGTGCACACACACACACACACAGCACACACACAGTGCACACACAGTGCACAGACACACACAGCACACACACAGTGCACACACAGCACACACAGTGCACACACAGCACACACACACACACCATGTGCGCATGCACACATTTTGGGGGTGGGCAGGGTTTCAAAGGGCATGCACCACACCTGACTGTAGTATATTTTCAATTGATTGATCCTTGTTGGAATTTTAGAGTCTTGTCATCCTTGTTATCTTCATAGCATGTAGCCTGTATGTAGGTATGTGGGGGGTAACATACATACATACATATATATATATAAATATCTCCCAATATTTATGTAAGGGAGATAGGAGGAAGTAAGGGGGAAATTATCGTGCATCTCTTATATCAAAGCATCCTAAAGAATCCTGTCCATTGTACTTGTTCCTCAAAATGTCACTAAGCCATTGTTCCCCGTTCCCTGTACTGTTCTTACTTTATTTCTGTAAATGCCTATCCCCTCTACCCCCCTCCGCCCACCCCACTCCAGCCCTCCACCCCACCCCCTCTGCAAGCTTTCTGTCTCACTCCTCTTCCCAGAACCATAATCTTTTGTGGGTATTGTTTTTGGTTTTTTTGAGACAAGATCCCACTATGTTGTCTTGGCTAGCCTGGGATAGCCTTAGTCTCAATACAGCTCATAAACCAGTCTATTCACTGTGTAACCATCGCCAGTGTCTGGTAGCAGTACATTTTTATCACCCTACAAAGATCCTCCTTAACCATTAAGCAGTTGTTCCACATCTCCCAGCCCTTGGCAGCTGCTGACCTACCTTCCGTTTCAGCTGGTTTTCCTGTCTTAGACGTTTCATGTAAGTCATACACCACACCAAGGAGTCATTTGTGACAGCTTCTTTTTCTTAATACCATCTTGTAAGGCTTGTTCATGTTGTAGCATGTTCTAGTGACACAAGCTTTTATTGCCAGATAATAGTCCACCGCATGCGTACATCACGTTTGTATTCCTTTTTACCTGGTATAGGACATACTTACTCATTCATCAGCTTTGTGCTCTCGCCGTGGTCTTGGGTACTGTGCATGCTGCTGTGAGCACGTTTATAGTGGCTTCTGTGTGGCCGACCTCTCCCTCCCCTCTGAGTTCAGTCCTAGAAGTGGGGTTGCTGGGTCTTGTGGGCCAGTCTGTAAGATTCTGAGGGACGGTCAGATGGTTTTTCAAGGATCTGTACCATTAACACCCCAGCCACATGTGAGGGATGTAATCTCCGTGCCATCACCAAGCTTGTGGTTGCTGTGTGTTTTGGTTTGAGGATCCTGTTGGGAGAGCAGTGGTATCTCACTGGGGTTCTTTCTTTCTTTCTTTCTTTCTTTCTTTCTTTCTTTCTTTCTTTCTTTCTTTCTCTCCTTCCTTCCTTTCTTTCTTTTCTTTCCTTCCTTTCCCTTTCTTTTCTTTCCTTCCTTTCCCTTTCTTTCTTTCTTTTCTTTCCTTCCTTTCTCTCTCTCTCTCTCTCTCTCTCTCTCTC
>NC_034611.1:48233049-48252850 GCF_900095145.1 Mus pahari
ATGGACCAGGCTGGCCTCGAACTTAGAAATCTGTCTGCCTCTGCCTCCCGAGTGCTGGGACTAAAGGCATGTGTCACCACTGCCCAGCTGTTATTTTCTTAATGACTAATGATATTGCCCATCTTTTCTTCTTATTAACCACGCATATGTCTTCTTTAAAGATGCATCTCTTCAGTGATGGGCATGGTGACACTTCCTTTGTAGGCAAAGGCAGGTAGATTAATGTGACTTCAAAGCCAACTTAGTCCAGGGCCATCCAGAGATATACAAGGAGGCCTGTCACGAGAGAGAGAGAGAGAGAGAGAGAGAGAGAGAGAGAGAGAGAGAGAGAGAAGGGAGGGAGGGAGGGAGGAAGGAAGACAAAGAAGTTGTAAGAGTTTTTTTGTATAATTTGATTAGAAACCACTGTCAGACGTATTAGTTAAAAGTACTTTCCCCAATACTGTGGAGTGACTCTTATGTGTGTGTGTATGAGTGAATGCACGTCGACTTCAGGGGTCATTAATCGGGACCTTGGCTTTGAGACGGGGGTCTCTCGCTGGCCTGGGGTTCGCCAGGTGGGCTAGGCTGGCTGGCCAGAGAGTCCTAAGCAGTTACCTGTCCTTGCCTCCCCAGGGGTGGGTTTCCAGGTGTGTGCCACTGTGCCCTGCCCTTTTAATACAGAGTCTGGGGACCACACTCAGATGTCCATGCTTGCATGGCAAGCCCTTTACATCTGACCTGTTCCCTGACTCACTTTTAATTTTTGTCATGGTACCCTTTGAACACACAGCGATGACTGATGAGGTAGGAAACACAACCGTTGGGTTAGGTTTGCCACGGGTTACTCTCAAGTTGACAGTGGTCTCCATGGGTAGAGTGGGTTAGGTTTACCACGGGTCACTCTCAAGTTGACAGTGGTCTCCATGGGTAGAGTGGGTTAGGTTTACCACGGGTTACTCTCAAGTTGACAATGGTCTCCGTGGGTCGAGTGCTTACGTAGCACACATGAAGACCTGGGCTAAGTCCTCAGCAGATAAACTGGGCGTGGCGGTACATGCCTGTGATCCTAGCACATGGAAAGTGGAGGCAGGAAGACCAGGAAGCCACTGTCATCCTTGGCTAGATGTGGATTTGGAGGACAGCCTGTGATACGTGAGACCCTGTCTCCAATTTTTTTCTAAAGATTTATTTACGTATATGAGTACACTGTAGCAGATGGTTGTGAGCCTTCATGAGCTTGTTGGGAATTGAATTTAGGACCTCCGCTCGCTGCGGTCAACCCCACTCGCTCAGTCCCTGCTCGCTCCGGCCCAAAGATTTATTTATTATTATAAATAAGGACACTGTAGCTATCTTAAGATGCAACAGAAGGAGGTGTCAGATCTTATTACGGGTGGTTGTGAGCCACCATGCAGTTGCTGGGGTTTGAACTCAGGACCTTCAGAAGAGCAGTCAGTGCTCTTAACCGCTGAACAGTCTCTCCAGCCCCTCCATTTTTTCATTCTTTTTTTTTTTCTTCTGTAACTCTTAACCTTGAAACTTAGCTTAACTTCTCTAGTTTTTGCTTTTCCACATCCATGCTGAATATCATACTCAACACAGTAGCACTTACAAATCCCATAAAGGAGACTTCCTCTCAGAAGGCTTAATTCTAACGTGATTTAACATACATAATTGTAATGTATAATTATGTTTAATTATAACTTACTATAATTTTCCCTCACACATAGTTATTGTGCCGCAGACGGACTTTCCTTGGGTCCCCGATCTGCGTGGAACTGGGTCTCTGGTTTCAGGTGAGCGAGGATTCGGCGAATGTGGGGTGCCAAACAGACACAAGGAAGTGTGGTATCTGAATGCCCTCTGTCAAATCGAGCATCAGACTATTTATACAGAAGAAAATAGGGAAGTTACACAAAACAGAGGAATGCAAACATGGAAGGGCTGGCAGGAACCAACTGGGATAAAATTCAATGTTAACAGCTGGGATCAAAACAGCTCCACCTAAAGTCAGCTCAAAGTCAGTAGGGGGGGGGGGGCAAGGGCTTCATTCCTATAGTCCACCTTCCCCCTAGGCCACTGTAATGCTTGTGTATGGGTGTAACTCAGCTACCTGTGGTTCTAAGTATCTACCCTGGTTCCTCTTTAGATCACAAACTTCTTTCTTCCTAGAGAATGGTAAATTCCTATGTAGGGCAGTGGCTTAGCTGCCTAGACCAGGGTCAGCTCAAGGACTGATTGCCTAGGATCTAACATGGCTATGTACTAAGGGAAAGCACATGGATCTGTTTTCCAATTAAAGCAAGGACATTGGAGCATTTGTTATACAAAATGCCACCATTCCAGGAGACTGAGTTTCCGTGAACTTTTTGCCTCGGGACAACACCCAGGTTTTTGGGGCCTGTTGGCGCGCTTGTCACTACTGGAAAGAATGTAGCAGTTCCAGGGAAGCACATGGAGGATGCCACCATTCCAGGAGACTGAGTTTCCGTGAACTTTTGCCTCAGGACAGCGCCCAGGTTTTGGGGGCCTGTTGCGCCTGTCACTACTGGAGAATGTAGCATTATTGGACATTTGCATTCCCCTTTAATGCATTTCCTTAGGCATATGTAACCTGCCTGGCCCTTTACTGTAGTCTACAGAGGGAGCTTGGCCCTTTGGTCTAAATGAGTTAAACTTTAAGCAGTCAGTGCTGTCAAAGGTTCAGTTAAATGATTAAGAGAAAGTGAATGGGGGGGGGAGGTGGTTAGAGCCAGAGTAGGCAAAGGGGGGAGAGAGATTGATGAATCAGAAGAAATTGGTCTCGGGTTGTCTAGGAGAAAGGCCTGAGTCTGACGGCCCAGGCAAGGAAAGTTTAAGAGGTCATTTCTGCACAGGCCAAGAGACCAGAGGCCCTCACAGCTGACAGAACTTCAGCCTCTCAGAGGTAAAACTTGGATAAAGACTTTCCAGGAAATCCCAGTAGCAAAGGTTCTAGGCTACTGGTTTTCAGCCTATGCATAGTGAACCCTTTGGGAGTCAAACAACCCTTTCACGGGAGTCAAATATCAGGTATACTGCATATTGTTACGTATTAGTGCATAATGATTCAAAACAGCGAAATTGTGGTTATGAAGTAGCAATAAAAATAATTTTGTGGTTGGGAGTCACCACCATATGAGGAGCTGGATTAAAGGACCACGGCGTTAGGAAGGCTGAGAACCACTGCTCTAGACTAAAACAAACCCAAATCGGGGTACTTTAAAGGGTCTGAACCCTGACCTAAGCAAGCATCAGAACTGTGTTAGGCCCCATGTTTGCCAGGTCTGTGTAGGAGTATGACAGAGTGGCGGGCTGGGGATAAGAGCAGACACACACACACACACACACACACACACCCCGTGTAAGGAGAGGTCGATGTCAGCCATGCTTGTAGTTATCCAGTGTCCCCTCCACTGTGCTTATGAAGGACTGTAACAGTAGTGACACAGCTCTCAGACAACTGAGCCACCAACCAAAGACTACCCATGGGCAGGACTGAGGCCTCCAGCAGCTGTGCAGCAGCCTGGGTCTCCCAACCACTGAAGCGGAGGCTCTCCCTGAAGCTGTAGCCTGTGGTATTCCTGCCCCGTCAGCACTGCCTTGTCTGGCAGAGAGATGATGTACCAGGGTGGGGGTACTCCCATGGGGGCCCCACATTCTCAGAGGAGAAGGAGAGGGAGGACAAGGAAGAGGGACAGCATTTGGAGTGTAAATAAATAAAAAATCAATAGTAGCCCACAGTAATCAGAGGGATAAGGGTTCTTGGATCCACAGGGAAGAAGAGGGTGAGTGCTGGCGGTCTTTGGTCAACTGGTATGGTATGTTTTGAGATACATTTCTTACAAAATCATAGCTGATTTCTATGAGCATATGATACATGTCTAATTCTTTTCTCATCTGTAAACTTGCCCCCGCCATAGCTGTGCAGGCATCGCTGTCCCTTCCCTTAGCACTCACCAGACATCCTACATGGCTTTTCTTAGTTATGGGGTGTGTGTGTGTGTGTGTGTGTGTGTGTGTGTGTGGTAATTATTTACTGCTTAGAAGCAAATGGGAAGGCCTGAGAGGTACCCCGGCAGGTAAAGACACTTGCCACCAAACCTGGCACCCTGAGTTCACTCCCTGGGACTCAGACAGTGCAGGGAGAGAACAGAGCTCCCACGGGTTGTCCTCTGACTCCCATACACACACTGGGGCACACACAACCACACAGTAAATAAATGTAATTGTAAAAAAGGAAAAAGGAGGAACATGTCCCTGAGTTCTACACCCTCATACGTGGCATTAAAAGAGGCCTGGCCTTTTACTGGACCTGGATACACAGTGACCCTAAAATGAAGCAGGGCCCCTGGGCCTGTGCGGTGCAGAATGTGCAGATGTGCTCGTGTATGTTGTCCCAGAGCTCCGCCTTGACCCAGACCCTTTTATTCCACGTGGATTCTTGTCCATCTGAAAATAGTTTGGGGAAAAGGGCCTGTCCCTGATCTCCAGGGAGGTGACAATAGGTTCCCTTTCTCTTCCAGGTGTCAAGCTCTCCTGATGAAATGTGTTGTGCCCCACTGGGCTCCAGAGGCAGTATCTGGTGCTGTTGATGCCCTTGTTGGAACTTTCCAGAATGGATAGCCCCCCTAAGCTGACTGGAGAGACCCTCATCGTCCACCATATCCCCTTAGTGCACTGCCAAGTCCCAGACAGGCAGTGCTGCGGGGGCGCAGGTGGAGGCGGTGGGGGCACAAGAGCCAATCCCTTCTGTCCCCCGGAGCTGGGCCTCACCCAGCCTGACCACGACCTAGGACAAGCTGACTCCCTTCTGTACCCCAGCCTGCACTCAGCGCCAGGGGCACCTACACGGTCTTCAGACAGCGTCAAGAGTAGGAGTCGAGATGGACGAGGCCCCGGAGCTCCCAAGCGCCACAACCCCTTCTTGGTGCAGGAAGGTGTGGGTGAGACAGGACTCGGTGACCTGCATGACGGCAGCACTGGTGACAGTGTCACCCAGCAGTCCTTCCACCTGCACAGCGCCAGCCAGCCCTTCCATCTGTCTTCTTTCCAGCTGCCACCGTCCGGCCCCGGGCAGGGCAGGCCGTGGGGTGCAACGCGCAGTCGGCCTGGAGTGGTGGAGGGGCAGGAACAGGACCCAGCGACAGCCTTGGGGACCCAGTGCAGCACCAGCCACTGCTGCCGGCCAGAGCTGGAAGCTGAGAGGATGGAGCTGGATGAGTGTGGGGGACACGGGGGGAGTGGCAGTGGAGGGGGCGCCAGTGATATCTCTGGCTTTTCCTTTGAGCAAGAGTGGAAGATGAGTTCCGACGAATCCCCGAGACACCCTGGACGCTCCGGCTCGGGAACCCAGCACTGCCACTGCAGTAGTACGTCCAGTCAGTCGGAGGCGGCTGACCAGTCCATGGGCTACGTCAGCGACTCCTCCTGTAACAGCTCCGACGGTGTGCTAGTCACCTTCAGCACCCTCTACAATAAGATGCACGGCAGCTCCCGTGCCAACCTCAACTCTGTCCCTCAGTCCTGCAGCGACTCTTCCTTCTGCAGCCACACAGACCCTGGAGCCTTCTACCTGGACCTGCAGCCCTCCCCCGCGGAGTCAAGAATGTCTTGCGAGTCCCACCACCCTGAGAACGGGGACCGGGAAGAGGGCTGTGGCTGTCCTCACGCCTCATCCCCTGAGCTCGATGCCAACTGCAACGCCTACCGCCCACACTCTGAGCCCTGCCCAGCTGTGGCTGACCTCACAGCCTGCTTCCAGAGCCAGGCCCGCCTCGTCGTGGCCACACAGAATTACTATAAACTTGTCACCTGTGACCTGTCCTCACAGTCCTCCCCGAGCCCCGCCGGCTCCTCCATCACGAGTTGCTCTGAAGAACACACCAAGATAAGTCCTCCACCAGGCCCCTGCTCAGACCCAGACCCCAGCCAGCCCTCTGAGTATTACCTCTTCCAGAAGCCAGACATCCAGCCAGAGGAACAAGAAGCAGTGGGCTCCCCAGCAGAAGCAGCAGCCGCCGTGGGCCCCACTGTACTTGAAGGGCAGGTGTACACAAATACTTCCCCCCCCAACCTCAGCACTGGCCGGCAGCGCTCTCGAAGCTACGACCGAAGCCTGGAGCGCAGCCCCCCGGTCCGCCTGGGCTCGCTGGAGCGCATGCTTAGTTGCCCGGTACGATTAAGTGAGGGTCCTGCGGCCCTAGCTGGGCCCGCGTCCCCACCCAGAAGGGTTACCTCCTTCGCTGAGCTGGCCAAAGGCCGGAAGAAAGCTGTGGGCTCCGGCTCCCCACCACTTCGGGCGAGCGTTGGAGATTCTTCCCAGGAGTTCTCACCCATTCAAGAAGCCCAGCAAGACAGGGCGGCCCCACTTGATGAGAACACTCGATGTAGCCATAGCCTGCCGTCCCTGCCCTTGGGGCCAAACCTGGACCTCCTTGGCCCCGAACCCTGGTCCACCCAGGTTTGCCAGGGCTCCCAGTCCAGTGAGATGCCACTTCCTAGCCTCAGAGCTGCTGGGCAGGGACCCTTGGCCCAGCTGATGGATCCTGGGCCCGCTCTCCAGGGGAGCCCAGCCAACAGCCATACCCAGAGGGATGCGAGAGCTAGAGCTGACGGTAAGGAACTCGGAGAACAGCGCGATGTGTATATGCATTTGTTCCGTACCAGCCTGGGCCTCTCTTTCTGGTCCAGCACATGTGCTGCCCCTGGGGTGGGGACAGGGAGGGGAGAGTGCCGAGGAAATAGATCACTAGGACTTGGAGACTGGTGTCCCGGGAAACCGTGAAGCGATTACTGACAGAGACTAGGCATGTGGTCAGTTGCAGACATGCAGGGATTTGCTGGGCTTAAGGCATCTCCGGGGCGTGCCCAGCAGGGAAGCCACACTGGGTAGCAGTGGGTTTGCTCTCTGATCATTGATGGCAATCCTGCACTGAAGAGCCCGAGACCTAGGCTGAGTAGGTTGGCATGTGCCTCCAGAGGCTGAGGCAGGAGAGTTGCTTGAGGGCGGGCAGCCAGCGTGGGCAACAAAATGAGACCACTTCTGAAAGAAAAAAGCAAAGCAGAACTGAACCTTGACAGTTCAGATGGACTCCTAAGCCAGCAGCTTTATGGTTGATTCCATTTCGAGTAATTACTTTGTAGCAGGGTCTGCGCTGAAGTGGTGCTGCAGAGAGAAATCTGTCCTCCTGGGATTCCAAGGAAGGACAGAACAAAAGGGAAGAAAGAAACCATGCAAAGTAGCAGTGTAAGGTGCAAGTAGCCCAGAATATCTCTGCTAGTCTGGCATGTTAGGGGGCTCAACGGTATACATTTTAGCCTGGAAGAAAGATAAGGGTTAGGTTTTGTAGACTCTCTTCTAAGAACTTTCTAGGCTCACGGAAGAGCCCGTTGTACAACGCCCCACAGGCGCAGAGTCTGGCGCTTTCCAGGAACTGCAGTAGACTAATTTAGCAGAGCCTTGAGGGTGGGGGTGAACCACCGAAGGATTTTCATCAGGAGAGTGGCTGTGTTGGTATGGTATGGTTTGGTTTTCTGTGTGCTTAATGGCACATTTTGAGTTGCAGTTTAGAAAGCTCCTCGGTGGGATGGGTGGGAGAGGTGGAGAAGTGTCTTCCCGACAGGAGAGCCTGCCCTGTACAGTAGGAAGCCACCGGGTTAGGAACGGTAGTGGGCCTCTGTGAGTTCTAAGCACGCTGCTTTACTTCATGATCTCTCGCCCGGCCAGGGCTACAGAGTGAGACCCTGCCAGGGAGGGAGGGAGGAGGGGTTGTTAAAACTGGTCATCCATGAAGAGTGTGTGGAATTACAAAGTAAACAAGACTAGAACCAGGGGACGGACAGTGTGACTTAAGGGCTGAGCAGAGCAACCCTCAAGGTTGGAGATGAAGCTGGGCTTGTCAGGCACATCTGTAATTCTAGCATTTAAGAGGCGAAGGCTGAAAAAAATCAATCGGAAGTTTAAGACGGGGCCAGCGAGGTGGCCCGGCAGGTATAGGCCCTTGCGATCCCAGCTTGGTAACCCGAGTTCAACCCGTAGAACTTACGTGAAGGGAAAGAGCCAGCTTTGCGGTTGTCCTCCGACTCCCACACTTGTATGTGCACACGTACAGTGATCACTAAAATATATATTTCAGCCAGGCTTGGTGGCACACACCTTTACTCCCAGCACGCGTGAGGCAAAAGGGCTTGGTAGACTTTTGTGATTTTGAGGACAGCTTGTTCTCCAGAGCAAGTTCCAGACTAGCCAGGTCTGTATTGTCTAAAGATGTTTAAATATTTTAAAGGGGGTCTGGAGAGGCGGCTTGGTGATTAAAGCACCTTGCCAGGTATCACAGTCACCACCCTCGAAACTGCAGATGCCACCAATAACCTGGTAGCTGTGCAGCCTACCCATAACCCCAGGCTCAGGCGGCAGAGACTAGGGCTCCCAGAGCATGCTACAAAGACTGATCAGATGCAAGAGCTCTGGGTCTGAGGTAGATGGGCGATCAAGGAGGAGCCTCAGTGTCAACCCGGGGCCTCCACGAATACTCACGTATGCGCAAACGTGTGTACACACACATACATGCCACATAGCCAATATAATGAAACAAAAGGAGAGGAGAGGAGAGAGGAAGAGACAGAGGGGGGGACAGCAGCCACTAAAGCATTTTCACTAGACTCAAAAATTTAAAGAACTTTTAATATTTTTTAAAAATGTATTTTTCTTGGGTCAGGGAGACGGTTCAGCCAGTAAAGGCATTTGCCAATAGGCTCTTTGATCCTAGAGTCTAAATAGGGGAAGGAAAAATTTAACCCATGATTTCCGTATGCCTCTTCCCGTATACACACGCAAAATAAGGTTTACTGTATTTATTTATTTTTTTAACTATTTTGAGTCAGGGTCTTATGAATCCCAGGTTATCTTCAAACTGTGTAGCCAAGGATGACCTTGAGTTTTGATGCTGCTGCCAATGCCTCCTGCTGGGACTGCGGGTATGAACCTCTGGGTTGCTCAGCCCTTAGGGCTGACCCGGGCTTAGTACTTACTGGGCAGGCTCTCTACCAGAAGAGCTTCCTCCCGAGTCCCAGTGGGACGTCTCCGTCAGGGCAGCCTCCAAAGTGACCCTGTCATCCTGTGCACATTTTAAAACCAGTTGACAGTTGGTTGAATTTATCGATAGCCAAGGAAGAACCAGTTTGGACTTGACTGGAAGAAGCTGAGGCACCTCCTGAGAACCTGAGCAGCAGGGGACGGTGGTTGAGAAAAGGGATCTTACCAAATCTTGATAGAACAAAACCAATAAGGCCGAGGCCATTGTGAAATTCAATTTGTAAAGTGTCCTTGAGTTGATTTGGAGCGAGTAACAGATTGCAAAATGTGCATCAGCCATTTCCAAAGCCCTGCCCAGAGGTAGATTCGGGGGGGGGGCTCCCCTTGGAACACTGAGCACTGACTGGCTGCCCGAGGAACTCTGGATGCTACATTTTAAGAAGGAACCCAGGGACTGGGTGGCTTCCCAGGTACACGACACGTGTGATCTTTATTCTCTGAGCAACAGCCACAGAGAAATTCATTTTTCAAGAGAATCAGATTTATAGAAGGTAATTTGAGGCAGTGGAGACTAGACTGAGTCAGAAGTAGAGATCGTTCATTTAACTGTTCGGTTCCCGTGAAGTGCCTGGGGGCATTTGGTCCCGACATTTCTGGAAATCCTGTGAAGGGTAACAGGCAGCAAGCACGTTAAGAAATCCTTCCCCGACACTTTACAAAAAGGAAATGAAACGGGGTGAGAGGGCTGAGCAGGAAGGGGACTGAAGAAATCTCAGGCAGATCACAGCAAGGACGAGGCCCCAGGGCGTTAGTGAGTAGGTATGATTAAGGACTGAGCGCTGGAGGTGTGTTCGAGGAGTCAAGGAAGACAGGCTGTCCTCGGAGCACTGGGGTTGGCAGGGAGCGTGAGTCTGAACACTTCTCTCTGAGCCTGTGTACGCATCCCTCATGACCCTGATGATACCCTGACGATGGCTTGGCAAACCCTGACATCACTCACTGTGTGTGTGATGTGATGTGGTCAAGAACTTTGGCCCCAGAAACCGACTTTGGTTTGGGCAACATTCTGGGCTCTGCTATTTTCCCAGCTAAGTGACCTCAACTTGAGACAACGACTTAATTTAAATTTCCCTGATCTGTGTGTAGCAAGGTGGCTCAGACCTGTAACCCAGCCAACACTTAGAGGCTGAGGCAGGAGGATCAGGAATCCAAGGCCAATCTTAGCCGCGCAGCAAGTTCAAAGTCAGTCTGAACTACATGAGACTCTGTCTCAAAAAAAAAAACAAAAAACAAAAATAAGTTTCTTGATCTGTGGAGAAATGAATTCCTCCTGCTTCTTGTTGAGCCACGCCCAGGGTTTTAGGCCCTGGAAGAGTGTGTGGCGCCACCTTGTGTTCATTTAGATAGCTGCAGCATGAGCTGCGTTTTATTGCGCTAACAGTTCATTAACAAATACAGTGGCACCCAGCATTGTTCTTGACCTCAGTTTAGTTCTGGGACCTGTGATTTAAGGAATACTGGCCTGAAAAGTTGCCGAAAAAAAAATTCCCCAGAGTTGGAAAACATCCCTATTCAAAGAGAGCAAAAGTGGATTTTGAAGTTCCTTTTTTTTTTTTTTTTTTTGATTTTATACGTAAGTACACTGTAGCTGTCTTCAGACACTCCAGAAGAGGGCGCAAGATCTTGTTACGGATGGTTATGAGCCACCATGTGGTTGCTGGGATTTGAACTCCGGACCTTCGGAAGAGCAGTCGGGTGCTCTTACCCACTGAGCCATCTTACCAGCCTGATTTGGAAGTTCTTATGAAGGGATCATGGGAGAGATCAGGATTGTGAGTGCGTAGGGGTAAGAAGTTTGGCCGAGCCGGGCGTGGTAGCGCACGCCTTTAATCCCAGCACTCGGGAGGCAGAGGCAGGCGGATTTCTGAGTTCAAAGCCAGCCTGGTCTACAGAGTGAGTTCCAGGACAGCCAGGGGCTACTCAGAGAAACCCTGTCTCGAAAAACAAAACAAAAAGTTTGGCCGATTTGGCTACAAGTAAATACTTGTCTTACTGCTGAATTTGCTCAGAGACGGAGTGGAGTGTGTGAGTGAGTGGAGACAGCGCGTGGTGGATGGGCAGAGAGAGCTTGAAGTCAGCGACTTCTCGGCACTGACGCTGTAGGCGGTTCTGCCATTGACAGAACTGGAAGGTATCAGGAAAACCCGCGCAGAGCCGATAGACGAGAAGCGTCTGAAAGCTTCCCCCGACACGGCTTAGGAACAGTGTTTCTAGCCAGGCTGTGTTCATTTAAAACGAAAGCAAAGCCCTTTCCACAGCGGGATAGTGAAGGAGAGCTGGGTGCCGTGGGCTCCGGAGCCATCTGTGTGAAAGCCTGAAACACAGCCACCTTGGCAAGGGAGCACTTGCTCAGTGAGGTGAGCACCGAGCCTCCAAACACGCCTTGACACCTGCGGAGCTGACAAAGTTGAGAGGCAGAAGGCAAGCCAGGTCATAAAAACAAACGCAGGGCAGGCTCACAGGGAGGAGCAGCGCCCCCTCCTCAGAGGAGCTTGCCTGCCCCTGTTCAGGGCCAGTAGCCCAGGCTAGCCCATCGTCCCCATCGGGTATCACCGCTAGTTCCCCGTGGTTCTCCCTCCCGTTTGGGTTTCAGTGTCTCTCTGTCTCAGTCCTTCTCCATCGCTGTTGCTACAGGGGGTGGCACCGAAAGCCGACCCGTCCTGCGCTACAGCAAGGAACAGAGGCCGACCACCCTACCGATCCAGCCGTTCGTGTTCCAACATCATTTCCCCAAGCAGCTGGCCAAGGCCCGGGCCCTGCACAGCCTCTCCCAGCTCTACAGCCTCTCGGGCTGCAGCCGCGCACAGCAGCCTGCCCCGCTGGTCATCTCTACTGCTCAAGGCCCAGCCCCAGCTCCTTCAGGAGAGCCGCAGCCATTCACATCGCAGGCCACTGGCAGAGGCGCCAGAAACGCTGGGCCTGAACCAGAGACCTCGCGGCCATCGCCCCTGGGAAGCTACTCCCCAGTCCGGAGCGCCGGCCCCTTTGGGTCTAGCACCGACTCCTCTGCCTCTACCTCCTGCTCCCCACCTCCAGAGCCGGGAGCAGCAGCCGACAGTGTACCACCATGGAGCCATACCTGCCCTCCTACTGTGCGCCCTGCCACATCCCAGCAGCCACCGAAGGAGGACCAGAAGATTCCGACCTTGGCTGAGTACAGGCTTCATGGCACCGGAAGTTTGCCCCCTCTGGGCTCCTGGAGATCTGGCTTCACCCGGGCTGAGAGTCTGGCTCGAGGAGGTGGCGAGGGCAGCATGGCCTCCAGGCCCAACAATGGTACGAGCTTCATCCATGGCCCAAGCAAGCCTACAACTCCTTTGGGTGGGTTCTTACGCTTTCAGCGGGGGTCACGTCCACAGCGTCTGGGGGTGATTGACACGTCGGCCTAGCCCCAGCATTTTCCGCGGCCGCTGGGTAGCGATGAAATACTGGCTCCTTCTAACTTTTCCTCTCTCCTGCTTCTGCTTCCAGCCAACCACCTGTCCCCTCAGGCCCTCAAGTGGCGGGAATACAGGAGGAAGAACCCATTAGGGCCACCTGGTTTGTCAGGAAGCCTAGATCGAAGGCCACCGGAAGCTCGGCTGGCCCGCAGGAACCCCATCTTTGAGTTCCCCGGTTCTTTTGGCACAACCAGCCATCTGAATTGCCGGCTGAACAGTACGTGACCAAGGTCCCCTGGTTGTACCCAGGGCCAGCTGGGAAGGGCCTGGCCAAGAGCATCTCAGGATTTCTGTTTTCCTCTTTGCAGGTCAGATTACGAAGCCACTGTCGCTGACCTGTCCTGACCTACAGGACCCCTTCTCTTTAACCGAGAAGCCCCCCGCTGAGTTCTGTCTGTCTCCCGATGGCAACTCAGAGGCCATTTCCATCGACATACTTCAGAAAAAAGGTAACACATGGCCACACGCAGCCTGGTCCAGGGATCCCGCCATCCCGGCCTGTGGTGCCCAGTGTACCCTACTAGGTAATCCTTCAGAAGGCCTAGGTATTTAAAACCCCAAACACCAATAAGGAGCCCATGATCATTAGGGCAAGAGGTAGAAGTTTGTGTGGTGTCTTGAATGAACGAGGGCCACATATCAGGAACTTACGAATCAGGCCTCAGCCTTTTCCCTCACCAAATTAAGTACAATGAGAGAGACTGATAGGTAATTTAAAAATATTTCCTGGAGCCTGGCATGATAGTGTGTACCTTTAATCTGCCACTTGGGAGGCAGAGCTGGTGGATCTCTGAGTTCCAGGCCAGTTTGGTCTACCTAGTCAGTTCCAGGTCAGCCAGGGCTACATAGTGAGACCATCTTAAAAAGTTACCCATACGCAAACAGAGGCCCCAAGTGTTCTAACTGAAGACTGTAGTTGGACTGTGGGCGAGCATGTGGGTGACGGAAGACAAGGATTGACAGGAGCATGCCGGTCAGTAGGTTAGTGACCAGTAGCCCGGGAGCTACTTCAGGGTAAATTACCAAGTGGGCCAAGGGGCAGGAGCTTGGCCAAGAAGGCAGAGTTGCCGGTAGAGCCAAACGGAACGCAAAGGTCAGAGAGGGAAAGCCCTCCATGACGAGAGCAGCCGACCCCTCAGAGGAGGAAAGAACCACGAGAACCGTGGGTGGGGAGGGGCCACTTCCTCTTCCCCACCCAGGCGTCCGCCTCCACCAGGTGGGCTAGCGTCTCCCCAAGGGGACCTGCCACAGCCACTTCTCCCTCACAGGGCTGGTAAAAGCTGTCAACACTGCTGTGGACCTTATTGTGGCCCATTTTGGCACGAGCCGGGATCCTGGCGTGAAGGTATGCTGCTGCTGTCAAGAGCTGAGCTGTGCCCTGCAGACTCAGTCAGTCGTCGTCTCCCTCTGCTACTGGGGACGGAAGTGGCTGGGGGGACATCCAGAAGGGTCTGACTAAGACAGACCAAGGTGAGGCTTCTCACGGTTGCCCTATGTATCCGCAGGCAAAGCTGGGTAACAGCTCTGTGAGCCCCAATGTCGGCCACCTGGTTCTGAAGTACTTGTGCCCTGCAGTCCAGGCCGTACTCGAGGATGGACTCAAGGCCTTCGTGCTGGATGTGATCATCGGCCAACGTAAAAACATGCCTTGGAGTGTGGTCGAGGCTTCCACACAGCTAGGTAGGCACTAGATTGCAGCCCTGGGCTCCTGGCTGAGTGTGGGGCTGCAGAAGTTAGAAACGTCATCTCCAAACCCGCCTTCTTCCCAGGCCCGTCCACCAAGGTCTTGCATGGCCTCTACAACAAAGTCAGCCAGTTCCCAGAACTCACCAGTCACACCATGCGCTTCAACACCTTCATCCTTGGCCTGCTCAAGTGAGTATGTAGAGCAAGCAGCACGGAGTAATCCGCCAGCCCTGCCATAGCCAGCTCCGCTTCCTGGGGGGGCGGGGGGGCTGCCTGGAAGGAGACCGGAGGGGTGTCTGCTCCTCGTAATCCGCCAGCCCTGCCATAGCCAGCTCCGCTTCCTGGGGGGGGCGGGGGGGGCTGCCTGGAAGGAGACCGGAGGGGTGTCTGCTCCTCGGGATCCCTTTACCCCACCGAGGCGGGGCCTCTCCCACCATCAGGCCCCTCCACTTCAGAGACCATGGCCTGGCCTGTTTAGAAAGGAGCTGGGTTTCTCAGTGTTCGGGGTCTGCAAACGGTGATGTCTCAGCTCCAGCTCAGCTTCTGAATCCCACTTCAGACCTAATCTCACCTTAGAACACAGGTCCCAGCAGTGCGGGGTAGTGGTAGTAGCCCGGTCGTCCCCTTTGTCCCCAGCAGCCTGTCCCCTCAGTCAGTAGTCACCCTGGCTTCCATGTAGGCTGTCTCCATTCCAAGAATCGACTGACTTGTGAATCTCATGTTCACCCCACTCCCCATGACCCCAGAGACACAGCAGGGTGCACCAGGCAGCCCCCCCCCCCCCCCCCCCCCCGGCATAGATGTTCATCTGTATTCCTCCCCTCATCATCTGGCTGTGTCTACAACGCTAAACTCTTACCCTGTCTTCCTGCAGCACCCGGTCGCTGGAGTTCTGGTTTAATCACCTGTATGACCATGAAGGTAATGCCCGCAGCCTGCTCCGCCTTACCGCCTCAGTACAGGACACTGGGGGAGGACCACCCAGACTTTCATTCTCAGAATTTGGGACGTCTACTTGACTTAGAACCTTGAAGCAGCCGCAGGCTTAGGGAATCTGGCGGTTAGGGTGGCCGTGAACCCCAGCCTTCCTCTCTAACCTCAGAGCTGCTGTTTGGGGTGTGTGTGCACCGCACACTGTGCAGCCTTTGTGCAGACGGAAGCAGCGTCCACAGCCTGCGGGGATGCATGCGGTGGCTGCCCGGGTTGTGAGTGTGAATCTGTCCCTCTCTCTTAGATATCATCCAGACGCACTACCAGCCCTGGGGTTTCCTGCGGGCTGCACACACGGTGTGCCCAGGCCTCTTCGAGGAGCTGCTGCTGTTGCTACAGCCCTTAGCCCTGCTGCCCTTCAACCTGGACTTGCTGTTCCAGCACCGGCTGCTGCAGAGCGGGCGCCAGCAGCGGCAGCACAAGGAACTGCTGCGTGTGTCCCAGGACCTGCTGCTGTCCGCACACTCAACCCTGCAGTTGGCCAGGTCCCGAGGCCAGGAGGGCCCTGGAGACATGGACAGGGTGGCTCCTGGGGAACGGGTGAAGGGGGTGGGTGCCTCAGAAGGTGGAGAAGAGGATGAGGAAGACGCGGAAGAGGTGGCTGTGGCGGCGGGGAGCTCGGATCATAGCAAGTGGGCCGGAGGGGGTCAGGCTGGCTGGTGGTACCAGCTCATGCAGAGCTCCCAGGTCTACATCGATGGCGCCGCGGAGGGCTCTAGATTCCCTCGCAGCAACAGTGGCGGTGAGAAGAAGAAAGGAGTCGGCAGTGGGGGACCGTCCCAGGCTCCGCCCCCGCCGCCTCGGGAAGGTGTGGTAGAGGGGGCGGAGGCCTGCCCCGCCCCTGAGGAGGCCCTTGGCCAAGAAAGGGGCTGGCCTTTCTGGATGGGGAGCCCCCCTGACTCTGTGCTAGCTGAGCTGAGGCGCAGTCGAGAGAGGGAAGGGCCTGTTGCCCCACCAACGGAAAATGAGGAAGGGACTGCAGAGCCTTCACCTGGGGGCATCAAGTGGGGACATCTCTTTGGTTCTCGAAAATCTCAGCGGGAAGCCCGGCCCACGAACAGGTGAGAGTCACTGCTGGCATATATACTGGTATAGGGGTGTGGCGAGCCTGGTCTAAATCAGAACCAGAACCTGTCTGCTCTCCCCTAGGCTGCCGTCGGACTGGCTGAGCCTGGACAAGTCTGTGTTCCAGCTGGTAGCGCAGACGATGGGGGCCCGTCGGGAGCCCGAGCCCAGGGAGAACCTGCAAGAGTCGCACCCTCCAGCCGTGCCCTCCAAACCTCCGTGGTACGCCCAGGGGAATTGAGTGTTGGGAGACTGCCTGTTTACAGGGCTTCTCCGACCCCCCCCCCCTTGTTGTTTCTCCAGTGAGGTGCAGGCTCTGTGCCACCATCTGGCCACAGGCCCTGGACAACTGAGCTTCCACAAAGGAGATATCCTACGGGTGCTGGGACCAGCTGGAGGAGACTGGCTGCGCTGCAGCCGCGGCCCTGACACTGGCTTGGTACCTCTGGCCTATGTGACATTGACCCCAACTCCAAGTTCACCTCCTGGGAGCAGCCAAAACTGAGGCCTTGTGCATGCTGGTGGCCTCAGCGACCCTCACATCCCCCGAGACTCAGAGCCTGAGAGTCCTTCCCAAGCCCTCAGGCTTGGCTATGAAAAGTATGCTGAGAGCTGGGGCCGCGGATCTCTGTGCTGGCGCCTGCTCCCCGTGCTCAGTATTAATTACCCCTCCTCAGTGTCCCAGAGCTCCACCCAGGGAAGGAGGGGAGGGACACTCAGTGCTGGGCTGCCCAGTTTTCCTGGCCCAGAGGTCATTGGTGGGTTCACTAGGCCGAATGATAATGAAGGTGGTTATCAGTATTGGGGCCAGAGTCCTAAGCCCCCCCCCCCATGCTGTAAATAGGAGGCGACCTGCGCCTGGTCGTCAGAATAGGGAGGAGCCCAGGCTTCTGTTTATGTATGTATTTATTTATTTATTATTTATTTATTACACCTAATAATAAAAAGGTGCTCAGCCTCCAAACAATTTTTTGTGCCCTTCCCCGACCCACCTCTCTTCATTCCAAAAGGTTCACTGGGTTAGGTAGGATGAGAAGGGAGAACTTGAAATCCAGGTACTTAGGCCAGGAGCTGTTTCTGAGTAATGCTGAGGCCCAGAGCATCATGGGTAAGATGCCCAAATGTACCGCCAAACTGGAACTTATATCCTGCATGGCCAAGAGTCTGTCATGTATATAGCCAGAGGCATGAAAAAAGCAATTGCAGAGACTCTCCAAGCTGCCCTTTAAAATCTGCTCCCAAGTCTCCGCTGAGCTGCCTCAGAGTTTCCTCTCTAAAGCTAAATCCCAGGGTTGGACATCTCTGTGTCTGTTTATTCCGGTTCCCAGAGCGCCCCACCCGCGCGCACACACACCACAGTTTCCGGAGCCCCTCACGGGCCTTCTCACCTGGCACGTAGCCTCCATAGTGAGGTAGGAGACCCAGATTCTCAAACTTGGGCCTGGGAAGTGGGGAGAGAGGTTTGGGGTCCTTGTGCACCCTGCCACGTGTACACATCTGCCCAAATTCCTGCAGCGCCTGGTTGGTGAGCACAGGAAAGCTGGAGCCAAAGAGGAAGCGGGCACGGGGCACATAGCCCGTGAAACCTGGGGGCGGGGGAGAAGCTGAGTTAAGATGTCCTGGGGTCTCCCCTCACCTTTGGTCATTACCCACTTCCTCTCACCTGACATGAAGAACTTGTGGGGATCTGTATTATCCATGGAGTATGGGGAAGCCTGATGAGAGAAGTTAATGAAAGAAAAAGAACTGTAAGTTCAGGCGCCCCCGTAGACAGCTGGCAGCCAAGCCCCATGGCCCACGGTGCCCCCAGGCAAAGCACGAGCGCCCACCCCCACCCCACCAGCCTGCCCCATCTCACATGTGCCAGCTCCTGCTTCAGCGGTGGCTCCTCTGCCTCCGGCCCTTGATCTTCCTCCACCTCTTTCTCTCCCTTGGCTGCCTCTGGCAGTTGATGGCTCTCCTGCTCCCCGCGCCTTCGTGTAAATTCACTCATCGCTTCAGCCCAAACCTGGTTGCAGTTCTTGGCAAAAATGAACTGTGCCCGTGGTATAAAACCTGACGGAGAAGATGTGTTAGTTCACGGCACGGTCTCTTCGAAGGGGACATCCGTTCAGATCTCTATACAGACCTGTATACCCAGGGATTATGCTGGAGCTGAGTCTTTCATGCCCGCGCCTGGGAGGCAGCCTCCCCCTGGAGATCACAGGAGATCTTGGAGCCTGGATGGGAGGCAGAAGTGTGCGGTGGGCAGGAGGCCAGGCTAGACCAGGAGGGCCTCGGAGTAGCTGACCAGTCACCTGCCCATAGGTCTGGCCCATGCTGAACTGAAGTAGCGGGCAGTGTCCGGTGTACCTGCAGCACAGGACCCATCCCTTAGCTCCGAGACCGCGACCCTACCACCACCACCACCACCATCCTGACCCAGGCAGGAAAGCCCCGCTCTTGGTGTGCACTTGCAGCAAGTGTTTGTGTGTTTATTCTTAGATGGGGTCTCACTCTCCAGCCTAGGTTGACCAAACAAACACCTTCGATCCTTCTACATCCCCGCCCCATGCTTGGCTCACACGGGTCCAACCACTCCTGCCCCAGCTTGAGTCTGTAGGTCTTTATTTTGTTCTTTGTCTCTTTTACCTACTTGGGACAGGACCTAGTGCCTTGTGTTCTAGTCAATCATTAAATCACTGAAACTACTACATCCCTAACCCTGGGACGCGAATTTCTGAGCCCTCTGCCTGGGTGTCCAGTCCTTCCTGCTTTCACCCTGTTTCTATGGGGACTGCAACACAAAGCTTTGTTAGACCCGGCTCTCACAAGCCGCTCGATTCCCCTTTCCATACCACACCACTGACACCCCAGTTCTCATCTTGACCCCAGTGTCTAAGTGAACTGGCTCCTATATCCGAAGCCCCATTCTCAGAAGCAAGCAGGGGAGGAGGAGTCTTACCCTGGAATATAATGCGGGTTCTCAGGGCTGAGCCCTGGGGTGAAAGTGTCGACCACAGCCATGGGAACCGAAGCAGTTCCTTTTATTTCCCTTCCAGGAGGGACTCTGGGCCCTGTGTACTGTGTCCAGGGCTATGGGGCCGGAGGGAGGGGCGGGGCAGGAGGAAGGGGGCGGGGCCGAGGGTGGCGAATGAAGCCCCCCCCCCCACCCCGAGTGGGGATTGCAGTGGTAAAGCCAGCAGAGCTGGTGGAGAGGAGCTTCCTGGTCTGCCCAGAGCGGGTGCCGCCCTGTCACTTGGAGCAGGGCAGAGGCTGAGGGGAACAGCTGCGAAAGCCTCTGGGTGGCAGGCGAGGGGATGAGGCCTGCCAGGCTGTTTGGCTCTATCTCAAAAGATTTCCTGTTTAAGGTCCCTCCTGGCTGAAGAGCTTGAGTCCCGTCCAGAGGGAGATGGTGGGGGTGGGGGACAGGGCAATCCTGGAGATTCTAGGCGTGATCAGTAAGATAATGCACATTGCCAGGCGGTGGTGGCGCACGCCTTTCATCCCAGCACTTGGGAGGTAGAGGCAGGCAGATTTCTGA
>NC_034611.1:48253130-48260630 GCF_900095145.1 Mus pahari
GAGAGAGAGAGAGAGCAAGAAAGAAAGAAAGAAAGAAAGAAAGAAAGAAAGAAAGAAAGAAAGAAAGAAAGAAAGAAAGAAAGAAAGAAAGAGATAATTCACATATCTGAAGGCCTCAACCTCTTGGAGAAGATACCCTAACTTCCTCTGGCCCCAACTTCTCCAAACTCCAGTGTGAAGGTTAAAATACCTGAGCTTACTAAGGTTCTGAGGGTCAGTGGCCTCGCGGAGGCAGGTGAAAGAACTAGTGACTAAGGCCTCATGAGGATGCCTCAGCTTCTGACGCAGGGAATGTGGGTGAGTGGCAACCTCATGGGGAGTGGGGGAGCAGTGCTCCCACTCAGAGGGTTCGGGGAAGGAGAGTCATGTAGGGGTAAAGGATTAAGACCAGCAGGCAAGCCAACTTTGCTTTTTAAACAAAGCAAAGTTTTTTAACAGTCTAGATGGTGAGCCTGGGCTTCGCACTCTGGACAACCTGGAGGGAAGGAGTATGCTGCAGCCAGGAGGGTCCTGTGCGATGCCTTAGCTCCTCAGAAGGAGACTCACAAGAGGAGAGGAGGTTGCTTCCTGCCTTGAAATGGCCCTTGATGTGATGATGGAACACTTGAGCAGACACCTTGAACTCTTGAGAGCACTCACCGGGGACTCACAGGGTGGATTAGATGGAGCAGAAAGTCCGAGCCTCTGAGAGTAACACTGAGCCGCTGAAGTGCCCCGCTTTTCTATTCCGTTATTGTTTAAGGTCATCTCTACTTCGAGTCAAAGCGTTATTACTTAAAGAGTTTGAAAGATAGACAGGCTCGAAGCTAAACGCAGTCGCACACTCCTAACACTGGCACTTGGGAGGCTCAGGTAGGAGGATTGCCTGTCTTAAACAGCTGGCTCAGATTTGACCTTCAGAAGATACTGGGCTTGCCCACAATCACTGTGGCTCAGTTCTGTCAACTGTAACACGGGAAAAGGAGGTTCCTGCATCAGAGTAAAGTCGCCAGCACGGGACACACGGGTACCCAGTGTCTGCTTCGGGCTAAGTCGCTAACCTAACGGTGACCTGTAATATTTGATGGGAATGAGGAAGAAGAGGCAAGGGCAGTCCCGGATGTGGGAGTAGGAAAAGTATGAAATAGAACATTGGAAAGCTTTCTAATTCAAAGCTGAGGACTGGAAGAGGGTCTTTCCCCCCCCGGGGGGGGGGGCAGAGGCTGAGGACAGTCTGTATAGCCCAGACTCAATGTGTAGTTGCAAGTGTCCTTGACCTGCTGATCTCCTGCCTCTGCCTCCTGATTTGTGGTTAGAGGCATGGACCACCAAGCCTGCCTAGGTAGAAGATTTTTCTGCAGAAGACATGGCAGCAGTTAGAGCCGGGGTGTGAGTTAAAGCAAAACCACATGCTTAGGCAAAGCGGCTCGATTGGCAGATCACTCACCTGGTCCACGCGAGACGTCGTTCGGTTGGCAGGTACTGGCCTGTCGTGCTTTAGGCCCTGGTGTTGCACACACTGTATGCTGTACCACCCCCACCCCATAAGCACAGAGCTCCAGGGATAGAAGCAAGAGGATAGGGAGTTGGGGAGGGGTCAAAGCCGTCCTTATGAAGTTAGCCTGTGCTACATAAAAAACAAAACACTAGACTGTTCAGATTTGTGTTATTTATGTAAGAAACTGTGTTCTAGTTGGTGGGATAGATAGCCTTGTTATTCCATCTGTGTAAAGAATATGTTTAAGCCCTTGAAGAGTATTCTAACGGGGAGGGGGGGCAGAAACAGTGAAATGGCTTTCCAAAGAGGAACTCTCGTGGCCTCTGTGCCTCCCTCCACTAGGGGTCGCCACAGTAACACAAGTAACAAGGGAGCTACCATACCCGTTATCAGTGCTGGGTGTGGCTGCCCACCTACACCACAAAGGTCCGTCCAGTTAGGACAGCAGCAACAGCAGCTTGCCTGTGCACACAGCCTACTGGGTCAGAACTGCAGCCACAGCTTTCTGTCCTCCCTTGATCTTCTCTAAGTCTCATGTGGCTCCCAGGTCTGGGACACGGTGGCTCACACTTGTAATCCCAATACCCTGAAGACTGAGGAAGGATTCCCAAGAGTTCAGAGCCAGCCTGGACTACAGAATGAAACCATTAGTGCCACCCCCCCCAAAAAAAATAAATAAAATAAAATAGAAAATATAAGACATTTGAAAAAATTCTACCAAAATTGCAACAAGAAGTAAAAAGATTAACCCTCCCAAATCACATACAACACAATATTTATTAGTTTAAAAAAAAAAAAAAAAATAGGGGATAGAGAGGTGGCTGCTGTCCCAAAGGACTGGGGTTCAATTCCCAACACCCACATGGCAGCTCACAACTGTGTGTAATTCTAGTTCCAGGGGATCCAAAACCATCACACAAGCATACGTGCAGGTAAAACGCCAATACACATAAAAAATTTTTTTAAAAATCATTAAAAGAAAAGAAATAGGGGCTGGTGAGATGGCTCAGTGGGTAAGAGCACTGACTGCTCTTCCAAAGGTCCTGAGTTCAAATCCCAGCAACCACATGGTGGCTCACAACCATCTGTAATGAGATCTGACGCCCTCTTCTGGTGTGTCTGAAGACAGCTACAGTGTACTTACATATAACAATAAATAAATCTTTAAAAAAATATTAAAAAAAAAGTATAGACACCAGGGCATAATTCCAGGAGTTAAGAGATAGGGAGGAAAGAGCTGGGGGTTAAAGATCATCTTTAATATCCTCAACTGCATAGCAAGTTCAAGGACAGCCTAGGTGGTCTATTTAAAATGTATAGCATAGGTAAAATAGAGCCGCTTTACAAAGAAAGCTGGAATGGTAGCTCAGATGACATGGGACAAAATAGGGGTGGGGCTTACTGGCTGCCCCCTCCCCCCCATGACATGTCGGTCTGCTTTCTTATAGAATCCGGGACCACCAGCCCAGGGATGGAACCACCCACAGTGGGCTGGTCCCTCCTGTCAATTACTAAGTAAGAAAATGCCCCACAGGCGGGCCCACAGCCCCATCCTAGGGAGGCGTTTGATTAATTGAGCCTCCCCCCTCTCAGATAACTCTAGCTCGTGTCACGCTGACATAAAAGTGGCCAGCACAGGCATGAGCATCCATATACATAGTCAGTACGAGATGCATCTGGGTTGTTAGAATATTTAACAAGTTTTATATTGGCCCTCCAACAGTTTGGCTGTGGGGCTGGAGAGATGGCTCAGCGGTTAAGAGCACCAAGGGCTCTTCCAGAGGTCCTGAGTTCAATTCCCAGCAACCACATGGTGGCTCGCAACCACGTCTGTAATGGGATCCCATGCCCCCAGGTATGCTGGAGGAGGGTCGTATTATAAATGTGGGGAGAGGGCTGGTGAGATGGCTCAGTGGGTAAGAGCACCTGACTGCTCTTCCGAAGGTCCAGAGTTCAAATCCCAGCAACCACGTGGTGGCTCATAACCATCCATAACAAGATCCGACGCCCTCTTCTGGAGTGTCTGAAGATAGCTACAGTGTACTTACATGTAATAAATAAATAAATCTTTAAAAAAAAATTAATGTGGTGAGAGCATAATCAAAGGCAGGGACACCTGGAGAGTCCAGAGTGGGTGTGACCCTGAGCCGTGGGGGGTGGGAGAGGGAAGGGGAGGAGAGAGAGGAACCAGGGGCAGCAGCAGGAGGCCCAAAGAGAGCAGCTAACCAAATGATGGGATTGCATAGAACGGAGCAGCCCAACTCCTGGGCTGGAGAGTTCAGGGGAGGGGACAGGACATGCCAGTCAGGAAGGCCCTGCCACAGGGATGCAGGGAAACCAGGCTGCCAGCTCCTCAGCCCCTTGTCCCAGGTGTGAGACCTAACACATAATACTAGACTTAGCTGTGAGTGACATCTTGGTGTAACATTAGAAAATCACTTCATATGTCCTTGTTTAGATTCCGCTCTCCTGACCACCACCTATGTAAACAGTCTGTCTTGAGCTTAACTTGGATCACTGGAGACACCAAAAGCAGCTACACAACAGCCTTTTCTTCCCCAAGTGCCTGGCAGAGACACCATCTTGGAGGAAGGATCTCTTTCGCTTGTGGTTTCTCCGATCTCAGCCGATCATGGCAGCGAGCATAGGAAGGGAGCAGCCCACAGCCGAAGGACTCAGGAGCAGAGCTGCTAACAGGAAAGGACCAGAATAAGAAGTCAGCTCGTGCTGCCAGCCAGGCCCTGCCTTGCAGTCCTGCCAACTCCCAGAGGCGAATTCAAGTCTGACTCTATCAGTGGGTTAGAGCGTTGTTCGGAGCAGAGCCCCCAGGGTCGAGGTATCTCTCCACACGATCAAGCTGGCAAACAAGCAGGCTCCACAGATGAGCTCCTTGTCCTTCCCTCAGTCACTGAGCATGCCCAGATGACCCTGCTGGTCTAGGAGGGAACCTGGAGGGAGGCGGAAGAGGGCAACAGCTCTCACCGGCCAATCGGCCAATCGGGGCCAACCCACAGCTTGTGAGAATCGCTGTTGTCTTATGTCACTGTTTGGGCGAGGGTATTTTGTTTTGCTTGGTTTAGTTTTTGAAACAGAGTCTCTATAGAGGTCAAGCTGGCCTCCAGCTCACTATGTGGCTAAGGCTGGCCTTGAACTCCTGGTCTGTCTGCCTCTACCTCCCAAGTAATTACACTCACACTTACGAACCACTATGCCTGGCTACATGACTGACATTTGATATAGCCTGTTACATGGCACTTTTCTGGTAATAGGTAGTTGATATAAATTACCACTCCAAATACCCATACAGTAAACATTACGCTTAAATGTTAAAACCATTCCTGTGAAGATCAAGAGTCAGTGAGATGGCTCAGTAGTCATGGGCCTGGGTGTGATGCCTGGGGCCCACAGGATAGAAGAGAGCCTACTCTACTCCGACAATTGTCTTCTGACTCCAAATGCACACCATGGCATGTGTGTATTCACGGGCACACACACACACACACACACACACACACACACAAATAAATACAAACGCAAACGTAATTTTTAAAATAATGATTCAGGCCCAGTGTGGCATCCCACACCTTTAAGTCCAACACTCCAGAGGCCGAGGCAGGTGGATCCCTGTGAGTTTGAGCCCAGCCTGGTCTACATAGTAAGTTGAGGGCAGCCAGGGCTACACAGAGAAAACTTATTTCAAAAATACATACATACATACATACATACATACATACATACATACATACATAGGATCAAAAACCTATCATCCCATCTCCCAGGAGACTGACAAAGGCAGAGGCCATGAGTTTTATACTGGCCTGGGCTATAGAGTGAGCCCTCTTCTTAAGAAAAAGTCAGCCGGGCGTGGTGGTGCACGCCTTTAATCCCAGCGCTTCGGAGGCAGAGGCAGGCAGATTTCTGAGTTCAAGGCCAGCCTGGTCTACAAAGTAAGTTCCAGGACAGCCAGGGCTACACAGAGAAACCCTGCCTCGAAAAACCAAAAAAGAAAGAAAGAAAGAAAGAAAGAAAGAAAGAAAGAAAGAAAGAAAGAAAGAAAGAAAGAAAGAAAGAAAGAAAGAAAAAGCCAGGAACAAGGTGAGACCATTTACTATCCACTACCACCATCTCACACATTATACTGAAGATCTTAGGCAAGAAATTAGAAATCAAACTCATAAATATTAGGAAATATTTAGGAAAGAAGAATATAGGAAAGATTTTAGCTTCATTTGGAGTGCAGGTTTTGTAGACACAGATAAAATAATCAGACTTAATATCTTAAAAAGAATATTCGCGGGGAGGCAGGGGCTGCAGGTGTGATTCTGCTAAGCACTTGCCTGGCCCTGGGTTGGATTGCTAGAACTGAAAACAAACATACAAAAACAAAACCCTCTTTGTAGAGCAGAGTTTCTCAACCTGTGGGTCATGACCCTTTGAGGTCATACAACCCTTTGGCATGGGTCTTCTAAGACTGTCTGAAAACACACACATTTACATTACAGTTCATAACAGTAGCAAAATTAGTTATGAAGTAGCAAAGAAATAATTTTATGGTTAAGGTCACCACACATGAGGAACTGCATTAAAGGGTCGCAGCATTAGGAAGGTTGAAAGCCACTATGGTCGAGAAAAGATGCACAAGGGCAAAGGCATTAATTAACATGGAGACCTAAAAAGGAGGGTGCTGTAAGGGCCCAGGCAAGAGACCTGATGTGGAACACTGGGCCAGAGGTAGCAGGGTGTGCAAAGTGCTCACGCTGAGAACAGATGTCAGAGGTACCTCAGAGTGTTTGCTGGTGAGCTGGATGCCAGAGAGAGAGGAGTCGGGGCTAACTCAGTTTTCTCACCTGAGTATTTAGTAGGATTTATTGAGATGGGAACCCCACTTAGAGGAGAGTTGGGATTAAAAGAGGGATCAAGTTGCTGTGCCAGGCATGGTGGCACTCGTCTTTAGTCCCAGAGTTTGAGAGGCAGAGGCAGGCAGATCTCTAAGTGTGAGGCTAGCCTGGTCTACATAACAAGTTCTAAGGGCTACCAAGAGAGGCCTTGTCTTTTTTTTTAAAAAAAAAAAAAACTTTTTTGTTTTGTATTGTCTGTTTTGCTTGAGATAGCCCACTCAGGCCTCCAACTCTCTGTGTAGCCAAAAAATGGCCTTGAATTACTGAACTTCCTGAAGTATTGGATAAGCCCATTCATTCCTTAAAAACACATATTCAGGTGAGGATAATGAGTCATTTGAATCTGAAGTTCAAAGGCAAGGGCAGGCCAACAGAAAGAACTGGGATTCTGCAACATAGGAGTAGTCTTTAACTTTGGGATCAATAACTTGGCCTGTAGTGTGTGTCCAGAGAAGGGGGAGGGGGCTCCTATTGGAAGAACAGGGATGTGAAGAAAAAAAACCAGCAAAGAACACACAAAGACAGAAGGCAATGACTTATGAAAACTACCAAGAGCCAATGGAGAAAGTCAAGACGCGACATGACAGGGCATGTAGCATAATTACATGGAATGCCTCAGTTACCCCGCTCACTGCTTCGGCCGTGTACCCTGGCATAGGCAACTTAACGACAAAGGGTTTATTCTGGCTCAGTGAGGGTACAGTCCGTCACGGTGAGAAAGTCAGGGCAGCGGGACTAAGGGCTGAGCCACACTACAACTAGAAACAGGTTTTTCCAGGACAACATAATCTCAGTGTTCACAGTGTGACTAAATATCCTATAGTTCCAAGACCCAAGCCTGGGGAAGGATGTCACCTCCCATTCAAGGGCTCTCCTTCCTCAGCAGGCTGAGTCAAGGCTCAGTTCACGGTGTGCCTGGAGCCTCCGAGATGATTCCAGACCCTACAGGTTTCATGATTCGGGCAATTTATCTTCTAGTGATAAAATTTCACTTTTTCATATGTGTGGTATTCATGTGTATATGTATATTTCACATGTATGTTGGCGTGTGTGTGTGGGGGGGGGTGTTGCAACTGCATGTAGAGACCCAAGGCCGATGTGGAACACCATCACTCTGGATCACTC
>NC_034611.1:48263130-48282034 GCF_900095145.1 Mus pahari
ATCATCATCATCATCGGAGCCTGGAGAGATGGCTCAACTGTTACAAACACTGGCTGCTCTTCCAGAGGACCAGGTTCTATTCCCAGCATTCACATGGAGGCTCACAGCCATCTGTGACTCCAGTTCCAGGGTATCCAGTATCTTCTTCTGGCCTCTGTGGGTAGCAGGCATGTACACTGTGCACTGATATACATGCAGGCAAAACATACATGCACATAAAAATAACAAAAATTGGGCTGGCGAGATGGCTCAGTGGGTAAGAGCACCCAACTGCTCTTCCGAAGGTCCAGAGTTCAAATCCCCGCAACCACATGGTGGCTCACAACCACCCGTAACAAGACCTGACTCCCTCTTCTGGAGTGTCTGAAGACAGCTACAGTGTACTTACATATAATAAATAAATAAATCTTTAAAAAAAATAACAAAAATTGTTAACTAATAATGGGAAAGATGGAGAGTAGATAAGCAATTTTAGAAGGTTAAAAGCTACTGTAGAAGCAAATTAAGGATCTCATTTAGATTTTGATTAAAGTAGGCAATTTTGACAATTTTGAAAACCCAACATAAAGAAAAATATGAACTTATTAAGATATTAATAAATAAAATAAAATAAAAATGAACATATTAATATATTAAGAAATTATTGCTTGGTTTGGCTTGATTTTAAAAAAAAAGTTCTTGCTCTGTAGCCTAGCCTCGTGATCCTCCTGCCTCAGCCTCCTGAACACTAGGACCATAGTTATTCATCTGACTTTTATTAGTTTTTACATTTTTATTTTTTATTATTCTGTGTGTGTATGTGGAGGTCAGAGGGTAAGTCTGTGGAGTTGATGCTCTCACACACACATCAGGACACGCATGTGGAGGTCAGAGGGTAAGTCTGTGGAGTTGATGCTCCCCTTCCACCTTTGCCTGCATCCCAGGCTTCAAGCTCAAGTCGTCATGTCTTTTATTCGTTTTTAAAGGCACGACAATGTTGTGGTAGATATTATGTGGGGTTTCTACTCCACCTTAGATCATTTACCACCCAACTAAAAGATACAAACCTTTATAATAAACCTCAACAGCACTAGAGTTGGGCAGATGGCAACCCTCTGGGCTAATTTTGTCTGCTTTCTTGTCAATAACCCCAAGATATCACTTGCCACATTCCACGCAGGCCACTCCCACTCCAACAGGCTGGCCCTGGTGGCCAAGTGCTCACAATCCACACCACCCCACTCTGCCCTCCCTTCGTTCTGTCCCCTCTTCTGTACCTGAGAACACAAGCCCGGGAACCTTCAGCCTCCTCTGCCAGCTCTAGGCTCTAGGCATCTTTACTAACCAGTCATGAATATACAACCAGAGCTGGTAGAGTTGAGGGCCTGCTTGTCTTGGAGCAACCAGGGAACTGTATCATGGGATACAGTTTTTAGCATTTGAATACACAGCCACGCCAGACCACCACACAACAATGACACTATGATTTAATGAAGATTCCTTTTTCTTTTTTAAAAATATTTATTTATTTTATGTATATGAATACACTGTAGCTGTGTTGATGGTGGTAAGCCACCATATGGTTGCTTGGATTTGAACTCAGGACCTTCAATGTTCTTAACCACTGAGCCATCTCTCCAGCCCCAAGATTCCTTTTTCTAATCCTTGGTAAAATGATGTCATAGCTATGCACCAAATAACTGGGTGAGGGGACAGACATGTGGACAAAACATGTGGCCATGAGTTACTCCCAGGATAGTCACAGGCACAGAGGGTATCTGAAAGCAGGTATATTTACATGAGAAAGAAGGGAGTGTGCACATGCATGCTCCCTGGGTGACAGTACATCGTCTCTGTGACCATCAGTATTGCTGATGATAATAATCTACCTCCTACCCTCAACAGTTTCTCCACCTGAACTACTTTTAAAAACTGATGACATCATCCAGTTTTAAACCTTGATAGAAACCTAACGATGAAGATGAATCTGGGGGACCAGCATACACACACACACACACACACACACACACACACACACACACACACACAGCTTCTCAGGCGCATTAACATACCCTCCTCTCTTCTACTAGTGTATCCTAGTTCAGTCTTTCATCCCCAGCAGAGGGAACCACCACAAGGCCTTCTTCCTAAACACTCCCCCTCACCATAACCACCACAGCGCCCTTCCTAAATACACACTCACAATTCAGCATGAAACTACTGTCACAGGCATTGATCCTCAAATATAACTCACAGGGCAGAATCCAGTGTCAGTTAAGCTTACTACAATGAGGGTACCCTACAGGTACAAATTCCGAGTGTCTGCAGACCTTGCACAAACTATAGAAAATAAATTCCTGCCAGGCGGGGTAGCATATGTTTGTTATCCCAGCACAGGAGTGGTATGAATTCAAAGCCAGCACGGGCTACAGAGCAAGATCCTGTTTCAATCTCTACACAAAAGATTATAAATAGGTTCTCAGAATTAACTCTAATTTAATGCGACGAGTATGTTTTGCTGATACCAGAGTCCCTGGGAAAAAGAACACGCATTGCCCTACTCTGCTTTTCTAGAGCAAACGACTGTTCTCTCTCCAAACCTGAATGATTCCCTTATACGGTGCACTCTCAAGAGCGCCTTGCACATTCAGCCTGCCCTCACTCCATTCCGCCGCGAGGTGGCAGGAGGCTCACGGATGCCAGGAGACCTCTGCCGGGATCCAGTGACGTCACGCAACCCTAGCGACGATTGGCTATCTCCCCCATGACCTTGAGGGGAGGAGTCCGCGGCAGAGCCGGAAACGTCGGCAACAGCGAAAGCCACGTCCCGAGCCCGGGCGTGCGCACTCCGAGGATCCCAACCGCTGCAGAGGCCTCTGCACCTCCTCCTCTGGCCTGAGGGGGCACCCTGGCGTCTACCGACGCGGGGCGCAACCTGCCGAAAGGGGTCACACCGCTGGGCGCTAGCGAGGGGAGGAGTCACCTTGAGAGGAGGGGTCACAATGACTAGCCGAGTCACTCTGCGAGGTCTCTTTTAGTGAGAGGAACACAAAGAGGAGGGGGTGCAGCACTTAGGGGCTCAGGGAACACACGGATGTGGCAGTGTCATCCGAAGGAAAGGTCCCCCGGAGGAGAGCGGGCTCCGAGGGGCAGCGGCCTTTGAGGGGGCGGGATCCTGCCGAGGGCGGGGCTTCCTTGCAGGTGCAGGCTTCTCCGAAGAGAGGGTTATTAGGACAAAGAAGGAAGAGGGGTGGTCACCGGATCGAGCGTCGGGATCTCAACTTTACTCAGGGGGATGGAGATGGAGTGAGAAGGGGTCGGGGACAGGTCAGGGATGCGGAGGCCAGAGGCTCCCTACAGCCCTGGGTACCACGATCGGAGAAGACAGGTGTTCGCGAGCCCCGGGATTTAGGGTGTCGGGGTCAGAAGCCCCCCTGAAATGGGCAGTCGGAGTTGGACTCAGACCGGGCAGGCAGCGGGGTCGATCCGTGGAGCCCAGGGCGCAGGAGGATTCGCGCCGGCAGTCAACCCTCAAGTCGTCCTGTGATTCACGGCCCCGGCCTACGCGCGGGGGACGCACCTGAGGGGGCGTGGCCGGGCCGCAGCCCGGGCTCCAAGGAGTTAACCGCAGACCGGGCCCGGCCCCGCCCCGGGCAGGCCGCGCAGCCTGAGCTCGGCGGCGAAGCGGAGCAGCAGCCGCCCGCGGGGAGCCCGCCGCCGGCGCCCGGGAGCGCCGCCGCCGCCGCCGCCGCCCGGCCCAGGCCCAGGCCCCGGCCCCGGCCCCGGCCCCGCGCAGAGCGGAGAGCCGCGGCGTTCCACCGGGCCCAACTCGCCGGCGCGGCGGGGGCGGGCCCAGGACCTTCGGCAGGTCCTCGAGGAGTCCACCGGGCGGCAGTCCCGGCCCCCGGGATCGGGTTGGGCCGGCGCCCATGGCGAGCGCGGCCTGCCCGGGTCCCGGGGATCCGGCCATGTGAAGCAGGCCGGGGCTGGAGGCCCGGCCATGGCCGGGGAACGGCCGCCGCTGCGGGGCCCCGGGCCTGGAGAGGCTCCGGGGGAGGGGCCGGGGGGCGCAGGCGGAGGCCCGGGCCGGGGCCGGCCCTCCTCCTATCGGGCCCTCCGCAGCGCCGTGTCCAGCCTGGCGCGTGTGGACGATTTCGACTGCGCAGAGAAGATCGGGGCCGGTTTCTTCTCTGAGGTCTACAAGGTAGGACCCGCAGAGAGGACAGAGGGGCGGGACCGAGCCTTGGACGGGAGGCTAGAACTTAGGGGCCCCGCAGCCTGGGTTAGAGATCCGACTTGAGCTAGCAGCCACCCAATCTGTCGGGCACACACCGAGCCTTGGCCTCCCCCAGGTTCGGCACCGACAGTCGGGACAAGTCATGGTGCTGAAGATGAACAAGCTCCCCAGTAACCGGAGCAACACGCTAAGGGAGGTGCAGCTGATGAACCGGCTCCGGCACCCTAACATCCTCAGGTGAACGGCCTAGCCTCTTGCTGGACAGCTTGCTGGGCAGGAGGAAAAGTCCCTCGGGAAAGGAGGGAGATGCGCTGGAGCCCGGGGCTCTTACAGCCTATCCTTTATCCCCATCACCTTTCAGGTTCATGGGGGTCTGTGTGCACCAAGGGCAGCTGCACGCGCTTACAGAGGTAAGCATTAAGTATAGGCCAGGAAAGAAGGAAGATACCACACCCCCAAGTGAGAGTGTCAGTGATCTTGGTGGGTCTGCTGGGAAATTAAAAAGAAGCCACCTGCCTGCCCAGGACCTCAGGACCTCCTCCAGCTAGAGGCCTCCTGAACTTCCCTGTGGGCAAACCATTTATTAGAATACTCAGCTGGAGTTAGTCTGTGTATCTCTGCCGGCCCATGATGGATCCAACACAGGAACCACTAGCTACACGTGGAGTAGACTAAAGCAAGAGCTGGTGTAACAAAAGAATGTCTGGTTGTATTTAGATGTATTCAATGACATAGCTGCACATAGTCCTACTGTGAGAGACAGGGCAGCCTAGTATATAAATGGGAACCTTAGAGCACAGACCCACCAACCCTTCTGATCTTTGTGAGCCTCCTGAGTGTCAACTGTCTTAGGAGTGGCAGGCACAGAGCACAGACTGAGCCTTGACAATTCACTTCCCTTGTCTTTACCTGTGTCCCAGTATATGAATGGGGGCACCCTGGAACAGCTGCTCAGCTCCCCGGAACCCCTCTCCTGGCCAGTCAGGCTCCACCTAGCCCTGGACATTGCGCAAGGCCTACGGTACCTACACGCCAAAGGTGTGTTTCACCGAGACCTCACATCCAAGGTAGGCTGGTCAAGGTGGGTGGAACGATGAGAGGGTTTGTGACTGTTAAGTTGTAATTGACCTGTGGATGTTGGCATGTGGGCAGTAGATATGTTAGGATGTCGGGGTGCCAAGGTGTTGGAAACTATTAAAGAATGGAGATGGCAGGAGGTCTGGGGAACTGAGTGCTGGGTGAGGTGGCGATAATGAGGTCCATTGGAGAACAGGGAGGGAGGGTGGGGTAGTGCTTAGTGCTGTAGTGACCCGGGGCTTGGGGTGTGTACTGGAAGACCAGAGAGCAGGGACGCGTGTGCGAGGACGCTTGTGTGTGTGTGTGTGTCAGAACTGTCTGGTCCGAAGGGAAGACCGAGGCTTCACGGCTGTTGTGGGTGACTTCGGGCTGGCTGAAAAGATTCCTGTGTATAGGTAAGGTGAACGCCCTTCTTACCCCAAGCCTGCCAGGGGCGCCCTATACATGAGTGACCCCCCCCCAGGGGTATTCTCTGTGGATGGAGAGGAGGCTTGCCCCATCCCCTTTAGTTTGCGGGAGATGTCTGAACTGGAGATCTGACCACCCTGCCTCTGCAGGGAAGGGGCAAGGAAGGAGCCCTTGGCTGTGGTGGGCTCCCCGTACTGGATGGCTCCAGAGGTGTTGCGGGGAGAGCTGTATGATGAGAAGGTAAGAGATCTTGAATCTTGAGATAGAGCCCCATCCGACAACCCTCCTATAGATTTGGGAACCCCCAGCCTTCTCCCTTATCCCTCACTGCCACCCTTCCAACACAAGATAACCACTAACTCCTCCCCCTTGGCGCGGTCCACCTACTTCCAGGCCGATGTCTTCGCCTTTGGGATCGTCCTCTGTGAGCTCATCGCCCGAGTGCCTGCAGACCCTGACTACCTACCCCGCACTGAGGTGAGGTAACCGCTCTGGGTGCCTCAACCAAGAGGGGCTCTGTGGAGCTTGATCCTCACAGTGGGGCACATGGAGAGCCCACTGAAGGCTAACGGGAAGCCCCACCTCTGTCCCCACAGGACTTTGGCCTGGATGTGCCTGCTTTCCGAACTTTGGTGGGAAATGACTGTCCGCTACCTTTCCTGCTTCTGGCCATCCACTGCTGCAGCGTAAGTGTCACCCCTTCCCTGACCCCATCCGTGAGTTGTCTTCTAAGACGGGAGATAATGGGGAAACTCACTGTCTTCGTGAGCCCTGGGCGAAGCTGCCCTGTCTTTATCCATCAGATGGAACCCAGCACCCGGGCCCCTTTTACTGAAATTACCCAGCACCTGGAACAGATCCTAGAGCAGCTGCCTGAGGCCATGCCCCTCGCCAAGACGCCCCTTGCCAAGGCTCCCTTGACTACATACAATCAGGGTGAGTGAGCATGACGTTGACCCAGCAGAAGTCCTGCCTCTCCTGAGAGTCAGTTATCTGGAGGAGGCTAATTGGATCGCTGAGTTAAAAAGGTGGGAAGTCTGGTGGGATGGAGTGGCATCTCACAGAAGATGGTTTTCATTGCTAGAACCCAAGGCAGCAGAGGTAGGAAAGAAATGGTAGATAGAAAGATGGCGGGCGGGGCTGGTGAGATGGCTCGACAGGTACAGGCGTTTGTATAAGGCCTTCTAGGCACTACATCATGGAAGCAGAAAACTGACTCCTGAAAGATGTCCTCTGACCTCCGACCTCCATGACAACTTTAGTGTCCTGTGGTTCTTGGTTCACACACGTGTTCATACAGACACATGAATACTTTTGTTTTTTTAAGTAAACAAGGGAGCTGGAAATAACTGTCCCTTCCCGAGCACCTGTAGGACTTCCTTTCTTAAGCTCTTGTCCCACCACGTTCCTGGAGATTCAGGGCCTCAGCCTGGAGCAGATGCTGAGAACAGTGATGAGACCTCTCCTTCTACAGGGTCCGTTCCAAGAGGAGGTCCCTCTGCCACACTTCCCAGGCCAGACCCCCGGCTCTCCCGAAGCCGGTCAGACCTTTTCCTGCCACCTTCGCCAGAATCACCCCCCAGCTGGGGGGATAATCTAACACGAGTCAACCCCTTCTCACTGAGGGAAGACCTCAGGGGTGGCAAGATCAAGCTGCTGGACACCCCCTGCAAGCCGGCCACTCCACTGCCCCTGGTTCCACCATCACCACTGACCTCTACCCAGCTGCCCTTGGTGACCACTCCAGACACCCCGGTCCAGCCCGAGACCCCTGTCCGCCGCTGTCGCTCACTACCTTCATCCCCTGAGCTCCCCCGACGGATGGAGACTGCACTGCCAGGTCCTGGCCCTTCCCCCGTGGGCCCCCCGACTGAGGAGAGGATGGACTGCGAGGGCAGCAGCCCTGAGCCAGAGCCCCCAGGCCCGGCTCCCCAGCTGCCTCTGGCTGTGGCCACTGACAACTTCATCAGTACTTGTTCCTCAGCCTCGCAGCCCTGGTCCCCTAGATCAGGACCTCCCCTCAACAATAACCCCCCTGCTGTGGTGGTGAACTCCCCACAAGGGTGGGCTAGGGAGCCCTGGAACCGGGCACAGCATAGCCTTCCCCGGGCAGCAGCCCTGGAGCGGACAGAACCCTCACCGCCCCCATCCGCTCCCCGGGAGCAGGAGGAGGGGCTGCCCTGCCCTGGCTGCTGCCTCGGCCCCTTCAGCTTTGGCTTCCTATCCATGTGCCCCCGCCCTACCCCAGCTGTTGCCCGCTACCGCAACTTGAACTGTGAGGCGGGCAGTCTTCTCTGCCACCGAGGGCATCATGCCAAGCCACCCACGCCCAGCCTGCAGCTGCCTGGGGCACGCTCTTAGCGGTGAGGCCTGTGATCTCAGGCTTCCAACCTTGGCCTTCGGGGACCCTGTAAGGACAGAGTGCACTTGCTGGACAATGCCAGCCCCAGATGGGCTGACTAGCTCTTCTCCCCGTGTAGGGGAGCGTCAGCATGTTCTCAATGGACAGAGCACTTCCTAGCCGGCCCCTGGCTTCGCTGTCCCATTGGGATCACCGAACTAGACACAGCATTGCTGACACACAGGACTAACACGTGCAAAGTATTTAAAAATATTTCAATAAAACTGCCTGGCTGGCTCCGGGCCATCCATCCACTCAGCGGAGCGCCCTCCCCGACCCATCTCTGTTTGGGAAGTTCTTAAGGAAGGTCAAGTCTTTTCTGGAGGCTTCTTTACTCTTCCCAAGAATAGTCCAGTTTCTGGAGCAGCGTTCAAGCAAGCAGCAGGTCGCCAGACCAGAATCAACCCTTAGCTGGGCATGCCCAAGAGTGAGGGGGTGCTGGAGGAATAGCAGTCTTAAAAATTGGCAGGCGTAGGTTAAGGATGTAGGTCACAAGGTCTTGTTCAAGTGTCTGGAAAATAAAGCATCAGTGAGCTACAGTTGACTGTCATTAGCTCTCATCCTATGTCCCCCCAGCACCTCTTCTGTTCCAGGCCACATCTGTCCCCCTTCCCTGCCCAGCCCAGCCCTATGTAAGCAGATTGAGACACTGAAGGTAGTGGACGTGACAGATGAGGGGACAAATTTTCCCTCTTGTCCTCTGTCCACACACCTATGCCTAATCTCTTGCTTACCCGATTCAGTTCAGATGGGTCCCATCAGGAAACCTGAAAGCCTCCAACTCGCAAATGCAGGGGTGAGGATCTGTACACTTGTAAACAATTTTTCCCCACGTCTGGTAGTAATGTTCTATCACGTAACAATATGAGCTTTGAGAGTAAGATGCAGACATGGTGAACAGTTGGGATACACTTTAGACCCCTGCAAGCCCCCTTCACCTTGCTCTTTGCAAAACTTAGTCTAAATCTTATCTCCTGCTAGGGTCACATGGTTCAGGAACAGGTTTTGGAACTTCAGTTCCCACAGGCCTTAAGACCACAGAGGAAAACTGCACGTAAGGAGCTTGGTGCAATGGTGCACACATTTAATCCCAGCACCCAGGAGTCAGCACTCAGGAGTCATACATAGACCTCAAACCCCATGGAACATGAGGTAGCCACCCTGCTTTGGGGTTCCTGGAGCAAAACTGCAGTTGCTCTGCTTTCCTGAGAGAGTTCTAGTGCCCCAGTTGGCGTAGACTAAGCAAGTTTGGGCAGCCTGTCAAGGCTTAGTGAGGTCAATGCCAGCACTCCTCTGGCCGAGAAGCCTTGCTGAAATCTCTTCTCTCAGCCTAATTTGTTTTTGTTTTTAGAGATGTGGGAAGGGGTCTTGCTGTGTAGCCCACACTGGCCTTAACAATCCTTCCTCTACTTCTGAGTGCTAGGATTACAGGAATATTTTGAGACAGGGTTTCTCTGTGTAGCCCTGGCTGTCCTAGAACTCACTCTGTAGACCAGGCTGGCCTCAAACTCAGAAATCCGCCTGCCTCTGCCTCCTGAGTGCTGGGATTAAAGGCGTGCGCCACCACTGCAATTTTTTTAAGTATGCACTAGAGACCTCCAGGCACTATGGATGTAATATGGGATAAGAATGCAGGTCAGTGAGATGGCTTAGCAGGTAGGACTACAGCCTGGGTACAGTCCCTGAGACCCACACGGTAGAGAACTGACTCCCTCAAGCTGTCCTCTGCCACATGGCACCCCTTCCCCAACACATTTTGTTTTTCATACCCTAAACAGTTAAGTAGAAGAAACAAGAAATCACAATACTGATTGGTGGAGGAGTTCTGGGAGCCGGGCGTAAGGAAGTAATATGCCTTTATGAGAAACATTTGACAATACCTCTGCTTCTTCCCACTTTGTGGATAATCTGCAGTACGGCTCACACGCTGGATCCAATATGATTTTGAAACGTCTAGCAACTTCTCTAAGATGCTGGGCAGAGAAACCTGAGGGGCATCAGAGAAGTACTGAAGAACAATGAGAATATGGAGTAAAATGGGGGCACCCTAGGGACCTGTGAATTTCACTTAGCACGAGGCCACACCCATTTACTACATGAATCAATTGCTCCCGCATCCTTCCAGCGCTGCAGACACAGGCTCACTCTCCATCTCACCTCCAAGCAGGGTAAGAATTGAAGTGAACCCCAGTCTCAGAGTGTCAGGGGGTTGGCACCCTGCCTGAGAGGAGCCAATGAAGACTTAAGCAGTCAAGGGGCAGGCCAGCAAGCCAAGACGCAGACTGAAGTGGAGATGGCTCAGACACCAGCTCTCGCCCATGCTAAGCAATGGGAGCCATGGGATAACATGGGACTGGAAGCTACTGCCACACTTACTGGCTAACAGTGTGACTTCCATATCTGTCTTGGGCAAGCAGTGCAAACCATGGCATGAGTGCAGATGTGCACTGCCAGTCCCGACTCGATGACATACACCCCTTTAAATACCTCCATCTCAGAATACAGATAAGGCCATGCTCACTTGATAGGTGTACTTAGAAGAGTCACTGAACGCTGCCAGTTTGGAGGACAGAGATTCACAGTAGTTCTGGCTCTCCTCCAGGCTTCTGAGGGTATGTGAGATGAAAAAGCACCTGTCCTGATGCTGAACCCATCCACATGGACAGCAGGTGTCTACAAAGCAGAAAGAATGTGACAGCCACAACCCTTGGGACAACCCAGAGTGACCCGCTGGCCAGCTGGTTGTTAACTATAGTCCCTAAGGTCTCTCTCCACCATGTCCCCATCAGCTTTAGCCCTTGATCTTTACCGTCTTTTTACCTCTTCTGGAAACATGTTACTTCTTCACAATATGGGAAGATCTTTCTAGCGGAATTAGTTTTACTGTCCCTGGTTTCAGAAAAATTAATATCTGCCCTAACACTAGGCAACCTTGCCTAGCTCCCATATTGATCAATGGGCTTCATTCATTCATTCATTCATTCATTCACTCATTCATTCCATTTAAGCCCTAAACATCTCCATGGAACATTCAGAGCTTTGTCACACTCCTCTAGCCCACGGCCACATCTCTCTCTACAACTCTGTAAGCAGACAGACTTGGTTCTACTTAAAAATGCTTACCTCTGTTCTTTTCTGGCTTATCTTTAAGAAATGAAACCCTGAGCTGGGTGTGGTGGTGCACACCTTTAATCCCAGCACTCGGGAGGCAGAGGCAGGTGGATTTCTGAGTTCAAGGCCAGCCTGGTCTACAAAGTGAGTTCCAGGACAGCCTGGGCTATACAGAGAAACCCTGTCTCAAAAAAAAAAAAAAAAAAAAAAAAACAAAGAATGACATGGCCAAGGCAGGGACAGCGTGATCAGACTTATGGTTTTGGAGGATTTCCCCATAACTAGGGTGGGTCAGTGGTTAGAGCACTTGCCACACAAGCATGAGAACCAAACCTGAGTGTGGAGGCTTGAACAAGAAGGCCCTCAGAGGCTTAGCTATTTGAATACTTGCTCCCCAGTTGACATAACTGTTTGGGAAGGACTAGGAGGTGTGGCCTTATGGAAGGATGTGGGGCCAGGCTAGGCTTGAGGTTTCAAAAACTCCTGCTACCCACAGTGTGCCCTCTCTGTCTCCTGCTTGTGGATCAAGATGTGAGCTCTCAGCTGTTCCTGTCTCCACCATCATGGACTCTAGCCCTCTGAAACCACAAACCAATTAAACATTTATAAGTTGCCTTGGTCGTGGTGTTTTGTCACAGCAATAGAAAAGTAAATAAGACTAAGTAACTAAGTAAATGCCAAGTGAGTGGAAGGCAGGGGCAGAGAATCCTCACAGAAAGCTTGCTATAGCCATATCGATGAGCTCTGGGTTTGCTTGAGATTCCCTGCTTCAATGAAGAGTCTCTTCATTGACCTGTGTACGCACAAACACATGTGTGCAAAACACACTTGCATGCACAGAGGAGTTGGGGGAAAGGAGAGGCACACATTTACACATACGACTCAGAAAAAAACAGGAGCTTAAGGAAATGAGAGCTAAGGATGGGTGCCTGTAATCTTGCTATGGGAAGATAGCAAGCCCCTGATCACTGATCATCTAGATGCCCCCTGAATCAGAAAGATTTGGACAATGTGAAGTGAGTTGCTGGAGACAGCTTCCTCTTCTCACTCATGAGCCGCCATAGAGCTGGGTGCACCCCCATAAGTCCAGTGTGCATCTTGGTCCTCATCAATAACCGAGTTCACATAGCCCAGGTCAGACACTGTATGGCTCACTGCTCTTTCCCTGAACAACTCACTGACTTCTGAGAGCTAGACAAACCCAGCCACTAGAGACTCCTAATCCATCTCTCATGGGCCACCAGCCCCATCTCCCCGATCCCAGAGCAGATACCTGATGAACCAGAGAAGAAGCGTCTCAGTGTCTCCTGCGTGCTTGTCAACTTCTGGTCCAGGACCCTCCTCCGCTCCTCCTCGTTTCTCAAGTTCTCCTTGGTCTTCTCTCTCTCAGCCTGGCAGGCTTGCAGTAGCTGCTCAGTGTCCTCCTGAGTCTTCTGCTTCTCCTGTAACCTGTCCTGGCTGGAGGTCAGCTCTCTCTGAGACTCCCGAAGCTCCACCTCCTTCTGCCTCAGCTGACTTATCTTCTCCCTGAGCTGCTGCTGCAAGCTGCTATTGGTGGCTTCCCAAATCCTGGTCCCCTCCTGGAACTGCCAAGACACCTGCAGATCTGTTTGGCCAGAGGAGAGACTGGTTGGGTGTAGCACCACACACCTGTATCCAATCCAGGGAAGGCTGAGATAGGAGGATAGCAAACTGGAGGCCAGCCTGGGCTACATGTGGAGACCCTTGTTGGGGGTGAGGGGTGCTGCAGGGAGACTTGGGTGCACTTCCTCCAGCTGTACCCTGGTGCTCTAAGGCTTCAGCATCAACCTTTTCTACTTCTTGAAACTTCCTGTATCATGTCCTGAACTTAAGATCTGGCTGCCTAGAGTTTAAGGAACCCTGAACTGGGTAAGAATAAGAAGGCAGGAGCCCTCCAGGGTAGTCCTAGCTGGAAACCAGACCCAAAAGCCAAGGGTGTTGGGACAGTGCCTTTGAGCTGTGCTAAGGAAAGGCCACTTGGCAGGAGAGAAGGGAAGGTATTTAGAATGAGTGGGGAAGGAGGGACCCCCATACTCACAGCGAACTCCCAGGCAGATGACAGCTACCCCTAACATCAGACAGGACACGAGGAGGCCAAGCAAGAAGTATTGCAAGCAGATTGTAGGACCTTAGGGGACAGGGATGATAGGCAGTCAGCCCCAGGAAGCTACAGTGAGAGAAAACGAAAGCATTCCTAAACAGATTTTGTCCGGCAGGGGGTAGTAAGTGCTGGGGACGGTCACTGTTCAAAAGGATGGAGGGGGCCTTACCTGGCTGAAGAAACTAAATTTCATACAGGGAAGGAACCTGGAGGCACGTGACTAGAGACCATCCGAACAGGGGAATTGTGACCTGGGACTCCATGTGGCAACAATCGCTACCGGGTTGGGGTAGGTAGTGGAGTGGCTGGGCTATCATGGAAGTCCCAAAGGCTCATCTGGCACGGGGCCGAACCCAGCCCCACCCCTCCAGAATGCACGTGGGTACTTAGCGTCTGATATCCCAGTGCCCTGCGCCCGCCGGGCGGGCAGCTGGTGAATGGCACGCTGGGGCTGCGGGGGAAGGGGAAGGGGAGGGGAGAAGGAGGGGTAAGAATACGCACAGCGGGGAATCTGCCCGAGAGCAGACGACTTCACAGAGCTCCAGGTCGCAGTTGGTTGCTCTGACCGGACCCCTGCGGAAGGGGAGCGCCCGAAGTGAGGATGGAAAGTCCCAGTAACCTCCCTTCTCTCCAGCCCCACGCCACGCTGAGACCCTAGTCGTCCTGAGCTAAGTGCCGTGGAACAGCCGCATCACTCTCTGGACTTCATCTGCTGCCACTGGGGCACACGTCCCTGTCGCCTTCGAACTTTTGGGATGAACTCAGCTCTCCTCTTGCTTGTCCCCAGAAGTGCCAACCAGGTGGTCATCTCTCGAAAGTCCTTTTTTCCACATTCCCCTCATGTACCTCATTTCTCTCCTGGGTGTCCCGTTATCTCTTCCTTATCATTTTCTTAGGATCCTTTGTCGGTGGCCCTTCGTACTTCTTCCACGTCCTCCCCACTCCTGTTTTCCACTGAAACCACTCTCACACCGGGCTGCCCGGATCCTGAAAACTCAGCTAACCGTGTACACCTCCCGCTCCTCCTCCCCTTGGCTCTCTGACATCTCTTTCTCAGAAATAGCCCTGCTTCTTTCTCCAAGACTGCTCTGCACTCCCGGGATGAAGACACTCTCTGTAGGCGTCCCTGGTCCTCCATACTTACCTGCTTTGTCCGCTAGTGTAGGGGAAGCCAAGCCTGGTGGCCCCCCTGGGACTGGAGACACTTGCACATTCTCGTAGGTGAGTTCCCCATCCTCATAGGCCTCACAGTCTGGAAAGGGAAAAGCTCCAAAGTTGGAGTCTGAAGTGAGGTCTGCGGAGTGGGGGTGGGGGGAGCAAGCAGGACTTACCCTGTCCTAGATGGCTAGATGCGCTGTTCTTCAAGGGTGCTTTCACAAAGCGCAGGTCTGCATATGTGATGGCGTCAGCCATAGCCCTGGGAACCTCTGCTTCACAGTCTTCCAGCTAATCCACTGGCCCACACCTCCCTGGACCCTCTCCTCTCTTAGGCATTGAGTTCTCTGTGCGACTGTAAGGCTCAGCCCTTTGCACTGTGACGCCAAGTCACAAAAGAGGAAGAAGGTCTCTGGCAGATGGACTCAATGAAGCAGAGAGGTCCTTGGGTTGGAGCCAGAGGGCCAGAGAGGGACGCTGAGGTCCAAAATACAGGTGCTGAAGCTAGCCTGGACCTGTGTCCACCCAGAGCCCCCTCCTCCTGTGTCCTAGATCCACTTTGGCCTCCACAGCCCTTAAGATCCTCATACCAGTCCCTGTGTCCCCTGGTTGGCCACTCCCTCCGAACTGCCATTCACTGAGATTTATCGATGCATTCTTGGGACTCTGGCTCTTAACCGACCCAGGACATCACCCCAGTCATGACTTCAGGTTGCAGCTTCGTCCTCAAACATCAGATTTGGGGTTCCTACCATGGAGCCTTAGCTCCTCATTCCCATGGATTACCAGGAGATAAGGTTCATGAGCCCCATTCTGCATGGAGTGCTCCTGAGGTAGACCTGACTCCTCCCCTTCTGCTTGCTGAGCTGTCACCCTGAAGCCATCCATCCCTGGGAATCTGACAGCTTTTGGGAGGATGCAAGGGAGGCAGGAACAAGCTGGGTTTCCTCTGTGAGCATCCCAGACTCTCCACTTCATAGCTTTTCCCTGCTGTCTATCTGACCATGCCAGTGAGTAGCTGTCCCCTCCCCGAGCCCATCTTTCCCTTGATATCCTGTGGTGTCCTCTATGTTCCCACATCAGAGCCTATCAGGAATCAGCACCCACTTGGAGCAGCTCTGGGCTGGGCTAAAGGTCTAGCCTGGAGCAACAGTAGTTCTCATATCCCCTTCCGGAGAGGGAAGCGAGGAAACGGTGAGTGTGAGACTCAGTACAGGATATGGTGGGCTGGAGAGCTGGCTCCATGGTTCAGACCCCTGCTGGATTCCCAGCACCCACAGGGCCATTCTCAGCCATCTGTAATCCCACTACCAGGGGATCCCATGCACCGGGCATGGACATGGTGCACAGACATACATACAGGCAAAATACACGTACACATAAAATAAAAACAACGAGAAGAGGGTGGTCATGGTTTCCTAGGTAGAAGTGAGGCAAGGAAATTTCCCCTTGTTCTTCCCTTAGAAGGTCCTGGGGGCCGAGGTGTAGCTCAGAGGTCCAGTGGGCGTATGACGGTCTGACCTCACTTCCTAGCATACATAGACACACATACAGTCCAAACATTGTCCCATCATGCTTGTCACCCCCCCCCCAAATGAACACTCAGGCCAAGTGTGGTGGTGCATACCTTTTATCTCAGCAATCAGGAGGTTGAGGCAGACACAGTGAATCCCTGTGAGTCAGAAGCCAGCCTGGTCTACACCAAGAGTCCTAGGCTGGCCAAGGTTATGTAGTGAGACCATGTCTCACAGAGAGAAAGAGAAGGGGGGAGGAGGGAGAGATAGACAGAAAGAGAGACAGAGACAGTCACAGAGACAGAGAGAGACACACAAAGAAACAGACACAGATGAGAAGAGGCATTTGTAGAGGAGACCACAGCCTAAGTTATTTTAGGTGAAGAGGTGAAGAGGAGGGCCTCCTTGGTCTGGGAGGAAGGAGACTGCAGAAGGAGAGCTACAGAGCTGAGTGCCCAGAGGTGCTCTCCTTTATCACAGTGTGGCCTCTTATAAGATTCCCAAAAGGTCCTCCTGCCTTGAGGGTTGGAATGAGCTGAACCGGGATGAGATATGGCGGTGAGAACCGCCCCCTCTTTGGGCCACATCTGCTCCCCCCCACCACCAGTTGTCCCTACAACTGTGGGGAGAAAGAAAGAAAGGTACAGTTCCTCACCACAGGCTACCAACTCACGTGACTGGTGGTACTGGGCAGGGCCGGGAGCTGTTAGGAGAGCCCTTTTCTGTGGCATAGTGAAGTCTGCCCCAGAGAGAGTGGTATGGTCACCAGAGAGAGGTGTCTGAGGAGAGACGAGTGTATACACACGCTTGTGTGTGTGTGTGTGTGTGTGTGTGTGTGTGTGTGTGTGTGTGAGAGAGAGAGAGAGAGAGAGAGAGAGAGAGAGAGAGAGAGATTGCAGTGCCCTTGCATGTTTGGCCTTTGGGGATGTCTGTGGGAGGTGAGTGCCTGAAGAAGGAAAAACAGATCCCGTGGGCTGAGGCTGTGGGATGAGAGCTGTCTTTTGTGGTAGAAGCGTAGCAGCCAATGATGTGACACTATCTGAAAAGTCTTCACGGGTCAAGATGACAGGTTTTACAAATGATTTCCTTTTGGTGGTTCATTAGTTTCTTAAGGCTTCTCTGCAGCTGTTAACGGTCCCAGCTTGATTAAAGTTTCCTACAGCCCAGGACCTTCCTGTGGCAGGGCCTCCCCCTGAGACTGGGCAGTGGACTTGTGACTCCCTGGGGGCCTGTGGGAAGTGGGGGAGTGAGTAGGAGGGCACAGAGCAGCTGGCGTTGAGGATGGGTGGGGACAGTCAGGGCATGGCATCTGTGGCACACGGTGTGGGGGCGGGCAGAGCATGAGTGTCATCAAGAGGCTGGTGGGGATTCCATGGACTAGAAACAATGTCTCAGTTCTCAGAGCCCCAGTATAGGGCTGCAAACAAGACCTGGATGTAAGATGCCCACGCTGAGCTTCTAGTATGCGTGGGAAAACAGCGTCTGGGAGAGTCTAGGAAAGCGGGCCCCTAGATGGAGTTGGGCATTGCCTTAGAAGTCTTCATCGGGAGTGGTCAGCATTCTCTCTTCTTTAGCCCCTCTGGTGATGGCGAACTATGTCTTCGTGACATGTTCAGTCTTAGGTCAGCTTGTAGTGTAGATGAGATGTGACAGATCCTGTAGGCTGAAGATGACCATGAGAGCTCCTGTCTGTATCCCTTGATGGATTTCTAGATGGTCTTGTATTTTACAGATGGGACTAGGTAAGGAGAACAAGGCTCCCCCTCCCTGGGTGTGCATGAAGGCTTTTGTATCGGCATTCGCATTATCTTTTAAAGTTGGACATGCAGACCACTCAGTGGTCTGGGACTCACTCAGTTCTACCCACACTGTCCTCTTGTCAGAAGCACTGGGGGCTTTAAGAACCCAGAGATTGAGCTGGAGAAATGGCTCAGCGGTTAAGAGCACTGACTGCTCTTCCAGAGGTCCTGAGTTCAAATCCCACAACCACATGATGGCTCACAGCCATCTATACAGCTACAGTGTACTCATATACATAAAATAAATAAATAAATATTTAAAAGAAGAACTGAGAGATCAGAGCACTTCAGGACCACAATGTCATCACCAAAGATCTGATAGCATGAGGACAAATGGCAAATGTTGGCTCCTGTTGTTTAAGTGCGTTCATAGTCCACCACATCTAGGTAGCTCATCCGAGCTCAGCACAAACTGGAGGCCTCCCTTTTCCAGCAGGACCTCCTCTTCTCTGCCTGACCCTGACACCCTCTACCTGAGGAAGGTCGCGTTGTCCTTGACAAAACTCCAGGTTCAACTCCCTCTTTCCAGATAAGAACCTGCCCAGCAAATACCTGGGGTCCCTGGGATGCCTCTTTATGGAAATGAAGTGTTCACGGTTAGTTAAGCTCCAGCCAATGATTTACATTCATCCTGAAACCTCCTTCCCACTCTCCAAGGTTCATATGTAGTTCTCGTTCACACCGAATAACATGTATGCACACAAGGTATTTCACTGAAGTTTGTCTAAGAGAGCTGTTTCATTGAGTCTTGTCTAAAAGAGCTGTAATACTAAAATCCTGGAGAGAGAAGGCCTCTCCCCAGCTGCCTATGAGTATGTGACTTTACCTGACAAAACTCAGACATGCTCAAGGGAAGCTCTCTATCCTGGTCATCCCACTTTAACTTCAGGGGACCTCAAAGGAAGGTCTTTTTCCACAGAAGAGAACAAAGACATTCTAGGAGGAAGAAGGGTCAGAGCGAGAGATGCAGGAAGAAGGGTCAGAGCGAGAGATGCAGGAGGAAGGTTCAGAGCGAGAGATGCAGGAGGAAGGGTCAGAGCGAGAGATGCAGGAGGAAGGGTCAGAGCGAGAGATGCAGGAGGAAGGGTCAGAGCGAGAGAT
>NC_034611.1:48282119-48283559 GCF_900095145.1 Mus pahari
GAGAGATGCAGGAGGAAGGGTCAGAGCGAGAGATGCAGGAGGAAGGGTCAGAGCGAGAGATGCAGGAGGAAGGGTCAGAGCGAGAGATGCAGGAGCTCAGCCTTGGTCTGGGCAGCGTCCAGAAAGCAGTTAACTAAGGATCTGGTGTTCTTCTTGATCTCCTACAAATTAGCCAGCCCTACAGACACCAGGTTGACTTTGAACTTGTCATCCTCCTGACTTAATGTTGGAGTGTGATTTTAATGTTTTCAAGACAGGGTTTCTCTGTGTAGTCCTGGCTGTCCTGGAACTCACTCTGTAGACCAGGCTGGCCTTGAATCCGCCTGCCTCTGCCTCCCAAGTGCTGGGATTAAAGGCGTGCGCCACCACTGCCTGTCTTGAGGTGTGACTTTTAAAGAAGCCTTTGATAAAGTTTATATCTCTTTCTAGTAAAGCCTTGGCTAATTTCTAGACTGTTATTTACAGATAAGAAATAGTAACTTATATGACCCTAGCTCTCGGGAGGTGCAGGCAGGAGTTCAAGGGTAGCTGTGGATACAGGGCAAGTTTAATGCCAGCCTGGGCTACATGAGCACCTGCCTCCTCCCACTCCCCTCACTGTGACATGTTCACAGTGACAAGTGAAGGACTGACCTTTGTATCCGTAGTCATGTTCTCTCTGTCACATCACAAGCTGTCCACCGTAAACATGGTGACTTTCTTCTTTCTTTTTAAATGTTTTGTTTTGTTTTGTTTTAGACAGGATCTATCTGTAGTTCTGGCTATACTGGAACTTGGTATGTCAAGCTGTAGTGAGAAAATTGGTCTCTTTAAGAACCCAGTTATGTTATGTGACTATGAGTTTGTTTTGATCCCAAGTGTGGGAAGGATGCTGCCTCCAATTGTCCACAGACTTTACGGTTTGCCTCCTGCTCTAGGAGGGGTGTGATTTTTTTTTTTGCCAGTTACAGAGAATTTATGTTTGGAATTCTAAGGACTCTAGAGAAGGTATAAATGTGAGAGCCCTGAGAGGGCCTGGGGTAGCCGCTGCCAATGCTGCTCCCCTGCTCCTCCCCCTGCTCCTCCCCTGCTCCTCCCCCTGCTCCTCCCCTGCTGCTCCCCTGCTCCCCCTGCTCCTCCCCTGCTGCTCCCCTGCTCCCCCTGCTCCTCCCCCTGTTCCTCCCCTGCTCCTCCCCTGCTCCTCCCCCTGCTCCTCCCCTGCTGCTTCCCTGCTCCTCCCCCTGCTGCTCTCCCTTCTCCTCCCCTGCTGCTCCCCTGCTCCCCCTGCTCCTCCCCTGCTGCTTCCCTGCTCCTCTCCCATCCTCCCTGCTGCTTCCCTGCTCCTCCTCCTGCTCTTCTCCCATCCTCCCTGCTGCTCCCCTGCTCCTCCCCCTGCTCCTTCCCTGCTGCTCCCCTGCTCCCCCTGCTCCTCCCCTGCTGCTCCCCTGCTCCCCCTGCTCC
>NC_034611.1:48283570-48284392 GCF_900095145.1 Mus pahari
CCTCCCCCCCTGCTCCCCCTGCTCCTCCCCTGCTGCTCCCCTGCTCCCCCTGCTCCTCCCCTGCTGCTCCCCTGCTCCTCCCTGCTGCTCCCTCTGCTTCTCCCCTTCCACCCCAACCCACTCCCCACCCACCACCCCCATTGCTGCTGGTGGTTCCTGCATTACTGGATCACCGGTTTGCTGGTTGGAGACAACTTGATGATGAAGATGGCACTTGCCCATAGGAAGTCTATGCCCCTAGTCAGCAGGAACTAGTTTAAGGAGATGTAGGCCCTCTTGCCTCTCTGTCCTTTCTCCTCATCTACCTCGTGTTGGGGGTTGGAAAGGATTGGAGTGAAGGGTGGTAGATATGAGAAGCCAATGAAGCAGCACACACACAAAAGTACAGCGAACAATGGTGCCCAACGTGGGACTGGGCAGGGTGGGAAGCCTGGTTTCTAACGCTGCGGAGGAGACGGCAGGGTATGAGGGAATGAATATTCTGTTTCGGGATGTCAGCAAAAAGTTTATTGCTGCTAACACTGGGTTTTCCCCCTGCTTTGTTCCCAAAGGTCATTTTCTCCTCCTCCTCTTCCTTCCCCTCCTCTCCCTCCTCCTACTCCTCCTTCCCCTCCCCCTCCTCCTGCAGTCTGTCTCAAAAAATGTTGGGAGAATGGTTGCACTATTTGAAAAATTGCAAGAGGATATGGAAGGGTCTGAGAAACAAAAAACTGGATGAAATGGGAAGCCCAGAATGGTCGCTCTGTTCTCTCATTTTTGAAAAGGCTGGGGCTGGTGAGATGGCTCAGTGGGTAAGAGCACCCGACTGCTCTTCCAAAGGTC
>NC_034611.1:48284403-48287643 GCF_900095145.1 Mus pahari
AAAGAAAGAAAGAAAAGGCTGCAGAATTGGCCGTGCCACTGAAGTTATGGTAAAAATGGAAGTGCTTGGGAAATGAGTAGTACCAGAAAAAAAGGGAACCTGATGACAGAGAGTCGGAGAGTGGAGCTTCCCGCAGGATGAAAGAGGGAAGCAGGCTGGACTGGAAGGCAGATCTCAGCCCTGCCCCGTGTAGCACAGTTTCCATTTCAAGTCCTCACAGCCCCTGAGAAGAGTGGGGAGTGTGGAGGAACAGGAGGCTGTGCAGGGTGACAGCCTTCTCCTCCTGCTCCTGCTTCAAGAGAAAGGGTTAATCTGGAGCGGAGTGTGCTGCCAGAGGAGGGCCCTGAGATTATGAAGTCACCATCAGTTTTCCCAGTAACTGTGCAGCACATGTCTTCCAATGGTGCTGATCATGATTATGATGAGATAATGTGTCGTCCTATAGAAATGATAGATCTGAGGCATTTTAAAGAGGCTGTTATTTCCTATGGAATGCATTCCCCTATGTTAAACAAATGTGAAGTAACTGGGCTACCTAAAATAGAGTTATTCCCCCAACATGGAAAGGTTTAGTAACAGCTGTGCTGGAGGCCGGTCAGCAGTTACAATGTTTAATGAAGAAGGAGGAAGCCAAGAATATTGAGGGAAGAAATAGAGCAAAGGGAATGAATGTAGTTAAAGATCAATTGCTTGGTGAAGGGTGGTATTCTGCCCTACAAGAATGGATTCAGCTTGCTGCTATCACTATATAGCAATGTCGCTTGGCGGCTTTAAGAGCTTGGGAGAAGGTTGAGGAGCCTGGGAAAAGATCCACCTTGTTCACTAAGATTGTACAACTCTCCGGGAAACCCTTCACAGATTTCTTGCAAAGACTGGTGTAAGCAAAGTCATATCAGCCCCTGATGTGAGACAGGGGCTGATAGAGCGCTTGGTGTTTGAGAATGCCAGTACCAAATGTAGAAGAGTTATTAGGCCATTAAAGGTAGAAGCAGCGCTGATGGACGAGTGGATAAGGTCCATGACTCATATCGTCTCTCACGAGCAGTGCCAGTACCGTAGGATAAGCCATAGCTAGAGGTCTCAGATATTAAATGCCCGGCTCTTTAATTGCAGTGAATTCGGCCATTTACAAAGAAATTGTGGGCAATCTGCTAAAGTCTCAGAGCTCACAATGCCCAGTGTGGTCACTGGGAGAAATCCAATGCTTTCTGCCAGAGATGGGAACCAGCCATCTCTGGTGGCAATGCTTTCCTGAGATGTAAACCAGAAAGAACACCTAGGCTTTCCAAGGTACACGGGCATTGTGGTAAAACGTCCTAACGAGGGCAGGTCCAGGGGGACATACAAGGTAATCGCTTGCCATCAGGAAATTAAGTCGGGGCTCTGCCAGCTCAAGGCCCCATAGTGGAAAAATGTGAGCATTTCCCGATGGTCTGCCAGGCAGAAAAACCTCAATGAAGTACTGGGATCTCATGTGTGCTGCTGAAGGCAGTGCTGTTCTAGACTTGGCCACAAATAAACCTCTTGTCCTAGCCCTCAAAACTCAGTGTTGCAAAACCACTGGTGTTTATGGTCCCTTGCCTTTGTGGGCAATAGGGATATAAAGACAAAAAAGGGATAAATTCTTGTATCTCCTTGTAAAAGAAAAAAAGAAGCCGGGTGTGGTGGCGCACACCTTTAATCCCAGCACTCGGATGGCAGAGGCAGGTGTATTTCTGAGTTTGAGGCTAGCCTGGTCTACAAAGTGAGTTGCAGGACAGCCAAGGCTACACAGAGAAACCCTGTCTCGAAAAAACCAAAAAAAAAAAAAAAAAAAAAAGGAAAGGTGGATTCTTTTAGACTAAAAAAGCAACAAGTCTCAAATATTTCACATTGGTATGGATTAGTGTGTATTGATAGACATTTAAGGTTATATTTGCTGCAACATACTCTATGCATGATTCAACTCTTGTTTAAAGTATATGTTCATATAATTTGAGTGCAAGTCATTTAAAAATGTAAAGTTCTAGTCCTATGAAAGATATTACTGAAAAGTGCTTAGGATAATTAAGAATTGGTCACCTCTAAGTTACCAGACGTGTAGTCTTGTTAGGAACTAGTTTAGCTAGTTACAGAAGTGAGCTTTCCTCAGCCCCCTGTGTGTGTTCTCAACGTGATGCAGAAAGTGAATGGCAGGAGGCAAGCAGCTTGTGTCTTCTCACAGGTAGATGGGTGGTCCTCAGACACCTCAGAGAGCTGCACAGTGTTTCATTTAAGATGTTTTTTTTTTTAAGATTTATTTATTTATTATATGTAAGTACACTGTAGCTGTCTTCAGACACTCCAGAAGAGGGAACCAGATCTCGTTACAGATGGTTGTGAGCCACCATGTGGTTGCTGGGATTTGAACTCAGGACCTTCGGAAGAGCAGTTGGGTGCTCTTATCTGCTGAGCCATCTCACCAGCCCTTAAGATGTTTTAATAATACAAGGCTTTCCTGACAGAGTCCCGGGAGCTCCTGGCAGCACCCAATCTACTTCAAAGATGATGATGGGCACCGAAGAACTTCCACATGGAGTTTAATTCAAATGTGGCAAAGATGGCCACTAGGCAAAAAATACACTCACACACACACACACACACACACACACACTAAAAATAAAATAAAATAACCCCTTACTGCTGACAGCATGCTGTCTAAGCTGTGGAGAAGCAGTATACTGGGAAGTCAACTGTCAACTTTGCCAAGACAAGATAGGCCAATTCTTCAAAACTCCTGCTTCACAGATAAGTCTGTCAGGTATTCTGGGCCAGCTGGCCAAGGATTGGACCCACCGCTGGCCAGGCAGCCAGCAGTCTCTGTCTCTACTATCTCTATCGAAGCTATTTTGGAAGCTGCTTGCTCTGGACGTCCTGTTACTCAGGCAGTACGTATCCTTCTCCGGTCTGATGGGGTTGAAGACTGGATAGTTACAGCCTTACAGTTTTCCTTATTAAAGATTAAAGACATAAAAGCTTGAGTTGTTTAGGATCTATGAAAATGTTTTAGATCTAAAAGATATTTTTAGGTTGATAAATGGAAGTTAAGATAAAAAGCAATTTAGGTACAGAACTCTGGACTCACCAGGATAGGATAGGGAGTGGAATACATTCTCCAAGTTCTCCAAATACAAATGGAATGGACATTGCAGCGATAATTCTTCTTTTGTTTGTTTGTTTTTGTTTGTTTTGTTTTTTTTCTTTGTTTTGTTTTTCGAGACA
>NC_034611.1:48287678-48305766 GCF_900095145.1 Mus pahari
CCTCGAACTCAGAAATCTGCCTGCCTCTGCCTCCCAAGTGCTGGGATTAAAGGCATGTGCCACCACGCCCAGTTTGCAGCAATAATTCTTATCTGATAGTTCTCATAATTGCTTTTATTGTTCATAGTTGATTGGTGTTAGGGACAAGGCCATTTATTGGACTAAAAAGGGGGAAAGGTAGTGGTAATTTTGGTTTCTTTACAAGCCCAGTTACATTATGTGACTGGTTTTGTTTTAGTCCCAGGTGTGGGCTATGGGGCTGCTTCAGATTGTCGTCAGCTGCTAACTGTGATTGTCTCCTGCTCTAGGAGGGGAGTGATTTTTTTTCCAGATGTAGCTGCTGCTGCTGCTGCTGCTGCTGCTGCTGGTGATGGTGGTTTCCTGCTGTTGCGTTTGCTGAATTGCTGATTTCTGCTTTGTGGGATTGCTGGCTTGACGATATCCTGACAATGACGATTTGAAGTGGAAACACCTGGTTTCTTTGGAAAGTTAGTTATGTCAAATGAAGGTTTGCTGGGGCACACAGGTGAAGGAATGTTTTGCTATAGCAGACCCTTGAAAGGACGCATGAAAGGACATAAATGTGGCTGCACAGTCAGCAGGAGCTGAGGCAAGTTTGCCTTGCTCCTGGCAGTCTTCACTGACAACACGCACGTATCGGTTGGTTCATCTTACATTGAGTTGCTGCACTTTGCTTGTGGTGACTTCAGAAAGACAAACTTGCTAAAGAACTTCCCGTGAGGCTCCTGTGGCTTCTTGATGCTTCGGTGGATTCAGAGCAATTGATGAACCTTGCCGTTTCTTGTGGATTGAACTGCCCTTGCTGATTCGTGTGTGGTGTTTGCTAGTGGACTGGACTGAGAACAACTCAGATTGGAATGGCCCCAAGGAACTGTTTCTAAACAGGTCCACTTCCACTGTAGCCTAATAACCTTTCTTTTCCACTACCTCTGGTGGGTGGTAGGCTAGAGGGGAGGAGGAACCCTTATTAAAGTAGGTTGTGAAAAAGATAGACCTACAAAGAATGGACTGGCCCCTAGGAACTCAGTGCCCCTAATCAGTAGGAAGTCTAAAGAAATCTATGTCCTTTTCCTTTCCCCTCTAATCTTCTTTCTCACCTACCTAGTGTTGGGGGATTGGAAGGGATTGGGGTGGAGAAGGATGGTAGATATAAGAACTCAATGAAGTGAAACTATGCCTCCATAGACCAGGCTGGCCTTGAACTCACAGAGATCCACCTGTATCTGCCTCCTGAGGGCTGGGATTATGGTATGCACCACTATGCCCAGTTCCGGTTTTCTTTTTTTTCTTTTTTTTTTTTTGTTTGTTTGTTTTGTTTTTCGAGACAGGGTTTCTCTGTATAGCCCTGGCTGTCCTGGAACTCACTTTGTAGACCAGGCTGGCCTCGAACTCGGAAATCTGCCTTCCTCTGCCTCCCAAGTGCTGGGATTAAAGGTGTGTGCCACCACACCCGACCCGGCTTTCTTTTTTAAGTATATCTACATTTTTTTTTCAGGCAAAGTTACATATTCATAGCCAGTGGGGATTCATGTAGGAACATTCATGGATATCCTTAGTCTGTTAGTGTCAATAGGTTAGGGTTTCCCAGAGGCCAGTGTTACAATGATGAGTTCCAGGCTCTCTCTCTCTCTCTCTCTCTCTCTCTTCTCTCTCTCTCCCTTCCTTCTTTTCTTCTCCTCCCCCCTTCCCCTTTCTTCTTCTGCTTAAGACAGGGTGTCTTAGTCAGGGTTTCTATTCCTGCACAAACATCATGACCAAGAAGCAAGTTGGGGAGGAAAGGGTTTATTCAGCTTACATTTTCATACTGCTGTTAATCACCAAAGGATGCAGGACTGGAACTCAAGCAGGTCAGAAAGCAGGAGCTGATGCAGAGGCCATGGAGGGATGTTCTTTACTGGCTTGCCTCCCCTGGCTTGCTCAGTCCACTCTCTTATAGAACCCAAGACTACCAGCCCAGAGATGGCACCACCCACAAGGGAACCTCCCCCCCTTGATCACTAATTGAGAAAATGCCTTACAGCTGGATCTCATGGAGGCATTTCCCCAACTGAAGCTCCTTTCTCTGTGATAACTCCAGCTGTGTCAAGTTGACACAAAACTATCCAGTACACAGGGTCTTACTATGTAGCTTTGGCTGTCCTGGAACTCACTCTGTAGACCAGGCTGACCTCCAACTCATGGTTATGTTTGCCTCTGCCTTCCAAGTGCTGGGATTAACGGCTTAGCAAGGTCTCTTCCTAAGTAAATACATAAATAGAACCTGTCACAATAGCTTCAGAGCTAGGAGGAAAACAGTGGTCATCATGGAGCATCATGAAAGGGACTTGTGCCTATTTGATCTCTGGACCTCAAGCCTGCTGGTAGATTTCTGGTGACTTGCCTCAGGCTCTTCTTTGGTCCTGTCTGAAACAACAACACACAACACACAACACACAAGACACAAGATACAACACACAACACACAAGACACAACACACAACACACAACACACAACACACAACACATCTGATTTACTCAGATGACACTGATTTGAGAAGAAGAGCAAACACTGCTCATGGAAAGGCTAACTCAATATCCAAACACTGGCACACGTCTGGAATCCCAGCCCTTGGGTAGTATGGGCAGGAGAGCTGGCAGACAGTGTGGTCTACATGGCAAGAGCACAGCCAAGGGCACATAGCAAGATTCAACTGAAGAAGAAGGGGAAGTGGGGGAGGAGAAGAGAAAGACAAAGAAAAAACTCAGACATTACGGTGGTACAAAATAATGGCCCCGAACCTAGAATGAAGTATCAGAAGGAAACAAGGTTATTTAAAGAAAAATGAAACTGGGGGCTCAAAACTCAATTACAGCCCCAGGGGTGAAAGGAATTTGGGGTTAACCATAATTTATGTACCAAAGATCAAGAAACTGGTTACAGTGGTGCATACCATTAATCCCCACACTTGGGAGGCAGGGGCAGGCGAGTCTTTCTGAGTTCAAGGGTGGTGGAGTTTACTAGGAAGGCTTCAGGCCAGAACCACATGGTGAGGTGGCTCTCACCCTTCCCACTGCTGGGCCCTTTAACACACAGTTCCTCACCGCAGTAAAAGTATTTCTGTTGCTACATTGTAATTTTGCTACTGAGCAGTGTCTCCATTCCTAATGGAACTGGAAACGTTTTCCAATGATTGTGACCCATGGGTTGAGATAGTGAGGCTCTGTCCCTTTTTAAGGAGAAGATTATTAGGCATTTCACTCTGGCACAGGTCTTTAGCAAGCCTGCCCTCCTTAGATAGGAAATTCAGAAGTTGGGCTCCATTGGCTGTTGTCAACTTGTTATAAACCAGTTAGCTGACTAGAGGAACTTGAGACAGAAGGCTGTCCCCAAGCCTCTGGCCCTGTCATCTGTTTTTAACCCTGGCTCAACAACTGTTCTAAGGGAGCAAAACTCTGCCAGAGTGGCAGCCCTGGACCCCCAACATTGTGGTTTGTGACCCCCCTCTCCCCCTCATCTCCAGCTGGTTAAAAGAAGCAAGTGGGGACCTGAGAAGTCCCTCCCTCACCAACCTCACAGTCCAGAAATTGGCGCTGGTATGAGCTCATCCAAGGGGTCATGCTCAGACACTTCAGTGGAAATCATGGAGATGGCCACACAGGAGCTGGTGACAAAGGTGTGCACAGGGAGCCTCTGCTGACCCACAGAGTAGAGTCCACACTTATGGTGACTCCTACATTGAGGTGGGTGAGGGGACCTGGCAGGAGTGTTTGACCCTAAATGTCATCTGGAGAAGACAGACACAGAACAGGAACGCACAGTAAGGGTGCTCCAGGGGCTCTCGGTGCCCTGTGCCCCTTGACCCCCGGCTGAAAAAAGGCCCAGTAGTGAGGGCTCAGAACCCTCACAGACAAAGTCTGGGTGACACCAAGCAAACTGTTCAACGGAGCCCAGAACAGACGACGGCAGAAGATGAAAATGAAGAACATCAGCTCAGCTTTAGAAGCAACTACGCAGTGGGGGTTTTATATTTCACTGGCCTCTCACTGTACATTTTATTTCTCTTCCTCCTTCTTTTTAAAGATACTGACTCGAGAGGCAATGACTGCATAAACTTAATTTCTGAGCCAAGTGTGAAGGTGTCACACACTGTCAGGGCCTCCTCCCTAGGAGTGGCTCCCGGAGCTTCCCCGTGGTTTTCTGCCTGCTTCCCCCCCCCCTGGATATCAAGAGGATCCCCTTTCTAGGTTAAATTGCACATCTGAACCCCTAGTGAATTTCTATATGTTTTCATATAGAAAATAGCAAAGTTGGGCTGGTGAAATGGCTCAGCGGTTAAGAGCACTGAGTGCTCTTCTGGAGGTCATGAGTTCAAATCCCAGCAACCACATGGTGGCTCACAACCATCGTAATGAGAAACAAACAAACAAACCCCTATCCCTGCTCTCACTCTCGGGGGCCAGAGCAAGAGGGGGAAGGGAAGAGGAAAATAGCAAAGTTGAATTTGCTCTGTTGACGTTATAACAAAATCCTTCACACATAAATTTCACCTTGAAAAAAAATTAAGCCTAAAGTAAAGTTGAAAGAATAATACAATAAACACCCCTCTGTCTTTACATCTAGTATGTCAGTCAGGCCAGGCCCAATAACAGAAGAATAGCCATCAGGATGTGTATGTTCATTTGCACAAGCACACGGTTGCACAACGACGCAGAACGATGCGGGCTGGCTTGGGTTTCTGTTTGTGTGACTTGATTTGACTCGACTTTGAGACAAGATCTTGCTCTGAAGCATGGACTGGCCTTGAACTCACAATGATCATTCTGCCTTAATCTTCCAAGTGCTGAGATTACACTCTGTGGAGTCCTATTTCTACCCTCCAAACAACACACATCCTCCACGTGCCTTGCCTCACCACGTGCACCCAATCAGCCCAAGTCCTTGGAAGCGGCAAGAAATGGGAACACACCACCAGAGTTTGGCGCGCGTTTCTATGTTGTCTCAACAAATGCAGCTCAGCTACACAATGTAAAGCAGACCAATACAGGCGAGTTGTTAACAAAGAATCTTTCATCTCGTGTCCTTTCATGTGCTCGCTTTAGCAGAACATCCTCTCTCCTGTGTCTGCTTCAGCAAAACGTTCCTTCAGCGTCTGCCTTAGCCTTTCACTCCTGTGTCCACTTTAACGAAATGTTCCTTCACATGTTTGCACCAGCAAAACACCACCCAACCGACTTTCCAAAGAACCCTTACGTTTCCATTTCATCTATTACTTTCTATTTAGATAAATACCATTATGTTAGAGCTGCCTACAGTATTTCCTGCAGAAACTTGGTATAGAGGTTTGTAGACTAGGGACAAAAGCCTCTGTCACGTAGCCAAAAGTAGTAACTCCTGTCTGGAAATCGGCAGTTCAGATCACAGGTTAGCAGGCAGCGGCAGCTCGATCCACTCGCAAACACTTCACAGATACACCAGAAGTCCAGTTCAGTACAGTCCGGTTAGCAACAGCGATGACACAAACTAGCAGAGACAGCCAGGCCTCAGCCTCTACAGGAGTCAGCAGGAGCCACTGCCATCAGTATAGCCTATGGTGTTCACACAGAACAAAATTGCCTAATCTCTTAAGTGCATTCAATGGGACATGAGTCTGTACACACCACACACACACACACACACACACACACACACGCACACACGCACACACGCGCACACACACACGTACGCATACACATGCACGCACACGCGCACACACATGCATGCACACACATACATGCACGCACACGCGCGCGCACACACACATGCATGCACACGCACACACGCACATGCACGCACGCACACACACGTGTACACGCACACGCATGCACGCACACACGCACACGCACATGCATGCACATGCGCGCGCGCACACACATGCACACACACATGCACGCACACGCACACACACGCACGCACACGCGCGCACGCACACACACACATGCACACACACATGCACGCACACACACACACACGCACGCACACACATACATGCACGCACACGCGCGCGCACACACACACATGCATGCACGCACACACACAAGCACATGTCTCTGTCTGGTGCTGAAGCTTAGACTCTGCAGTAGAGATGGGGAAAACTGCAGAGAGGGAGACTGAACAAGGACCCACGGGGGCAGACTGGAGCCTGCATGGATCTCTCAGGTTGCATTTTACCCAGCATGCTCCACTGCCAACTTGGGGTGTAAGCCCTACATGACACTCACTAAGGATGGGGCGGCACCAATAGTTTCCATGTCTTCCCAGGGAAATCGCCATGCTTTTCACTGACGCTCATCTACGTTGGGCTTCTTCCTCTCATCCCGTGCGATAATCTTTGCCCTGTACCTTGCCTTATAGGCTGCTCTCCTGGCGTAACTGACACGACCATTATCAAGGCAGCTGCACCTACTCCCAAGAAACTCTCGGGATCAGGCCTGTTGATTTAGAGAGGCCATGAGACCCTCCCCTGAGGTCCCAGCCACTCTTTCTTACACTTGCATCCCAGATGTGTATAAGTGAGCCAGCCCACTGGGGTGACTCTAGGAGGTACTAGAGTACACATGGTTAACTGAAGGGGACTCTGCCCTTACTGCTACGGGGAAGTTGTTATCCATGCTGGGTTGAGATGTTGCAGTGACACGACTCCTTCGAGGTCACCCATGCTTTTTTGTTTGTTTGTTTGTTTAAGGTTTATTTAATTAATTTATTTATTTATATGAGTACACTGTAGCTGTGCAGATGGTTGTGAACCTTCATATGGTTGTTAGGAATTGAACTTCAGGACTTCTGCTCACTCTGGTCAACTCTGCTTGCTCAGTCCCTGTTCGCTCTGACCCAAAGATTTATTTATTATTATAAATAAGTTCACTGTAGCTGACTTCAGACACACCAGAAGAGGGTGTCAGATCTCATTATGGATGGTTGTGAGCCACCATGTGGTTACTGGGAATTGAACTCAGGACCTTCAGAAGAGCAGTCAGTGCTTTACCTGCTGAGCCATCTCGCCAGGCCCCCACCCATGCTTTTTTGTAAGTAACTCCTCACCCAAGCTCTGTGAGTCAAATACACTCTCTGCTTCACGGAGTTGGACATCGGTAAAATCGTACCCTATGTGGGGGCAGCACACATTTATTTTTATTTACCCGGGAAAAGTTCAAGAAGCACCCAGTGCTTCAGGATGCGTTTGGGGAGACCAGTGAGTTTGCGTCTGCTCTAGGTGATGAGACGCGTAACTGAAGCTCAACTGTCTGAGGCTAGGCTATGTCTTCAAGGGAATCCTGAGGTGGCCATCTTCATGTGCTATGGAAGGGCATGGCTCCCTGCTGTAGCAACACATGCATGCCCCTTTTAGCGGTAATAAGAAATGCAACTGAAGCTGAATTGTCTGCCCAGAGGGAAAGTCTTGGTGAAAGTCTGTGAGGGCTATCCCAGTGGGCCTATCCTTCTCTGTGTGTTATGGAGCGCCGTGCTTCTTTGGTAACTTCTGTTTGTCAAGTGGGTAGAGAGACATCTGAGAATGGCTGACGGACCAGAGAGTATCCTGTATCTTTCAGCCTCTGGGAATAGTACACACAGAAGTGGTTATGCGGAAGCTATAGCAGAAGTCAGGGCAGGAACGTGCTCAGTTAGGAATTGAAACAGAAACCACGGAGGAATGATGCTTTCAGGTTCACTCACTGTAGTGCTCAGCAGACTGATTATACCAGCCTAGGGATGCTGCTGCCCACAGTGGCCCGCCTCACATCAGTCATCAGTCAAGACACTCTCTTACAGGCACGGCTCTAAACCAATCCGATCTGTGAATTTCTCAGCTGAGACTCCCTCAGATGACTCTAGGCTGTGTCCAGTTAATAGCAAAACTAACCAGGAGAGCTGGCTGACTGCCAGACGGAAAGAGATGAACTCATCCAATCCTTTTTTTGTTCACAGTTTCAACTACTACTTGTAAGAGACTCTCAGGATCGAGCCTGTTGACACCCCCATGGAAGAACCAGGCAAAGCAGCTCATTGAACCCTAATCTGGCTTCCAGCCACTCCTACACCTCCATCCCAGCTGTGGGTAATTCTGTGCAAGCTGAATCACCTCTCTGGAGGTGATGGAGTCTACACAGTGAGGAGGGTCAGCCGAAGAGAGAGCTCGGCTATGGGGTTGAGACTTTTCAGTGGTGTGGCTGCTCTGGGGTCACTCCTGTTCCTGCAGTGACCCCCACTCATGCTCTGAAAGCGAGCCCTAGAAACTCTTTAGTTCCCCAACTCAAATATCCACAAGGTTGTACTTTGGTTTGTAATGGATGCCCCACTGAGTAGAAATTTGTTTACATTTCCCAAGAAAAGTTCACACAAAAACTGATGTTTGGGAAACTTTTCTCACTATTTTTTATGGTGCTGGGCATTGAACCCAGGGTTTTCCTGGATGCCAGGCAAATGTTTGGGAAACTTTTCTCACTATTTTTTATGGTACTGGGCATTGAACCCAGGGTTTTCACCACTGAAATGCATCCCTAGCCCTCCCTCAGTAATTTTTTAAAAACAATCTTTGTGTGTGTGCACATGTTTGTATGCGTGAGTGTGGGTGTGCATGAACCATGACCTCCCATCCGTCTGCGGGAGCCCCGGGGGTTTTAGATGCTTGCTGTCACTTTACATTCGGTCTGAAGATTAAAACTCAGGCCCCCAGGCTTGAACAACAAATGCTTTACCCACCGAGCCATCTCCCCAACCCTCAGTCAATTTTTCAACTGTTTCCTTGCCCTTCCTTTAAGATTGGAATTTAAGGTTGAGGTTACGCCACCTACACATGTCAATTTTGAAAAACTGACATCTTAAAATTATTTCCTGTCCTTGATGATGAGATGGTGCAGCAGGCAAAGGCACTCGCTGCCCCTCCCCCAGCCCCCCATATCCATGTGGTAGAAGGAAAGAACCAACCACAGAAAGCTATCCTCTGACCTCCATGTGCACAGTCCCCCCTCCAAAATAACTAATTGCAACAAATTTTCTAAAAGAAAAAGGGGGGAAGTGATACACTGGTTCCGTGGTTAATAGCATTTGTTGTTCTTGTAGAGGACCTAGGTTCAGTTCCCAGAACCAACATGGTGGCTCATGATTACTCATAAATGCAGTTCCAGGGAGTCCAGCACTTTCTTCTGACCTTTGCCGGAATCAGGCACATATAATGTACACATAGGTACATGCAGGCAAAACACTCATACACATATGGTAAAGTAAAAAGTGAAGCCAAAAAGAAAAAGAAATGAAAAAAGAAAACATTTAAAGAAAGAAAGGAGAATTCTCATTGCTTCCGAATTGCATCCAATTTCCTTGAAGGCGGCTCTGCCCTGACCCCTTAAGCCTGAGCTATAGACTGAATTCTACTGGCTTGAAATCAGGGGACATCTGCTTTTGTTGTTTTTCTTTCTCATATCTCTTTGCTGTGTGTTTCTCTTAGGTAAATATTTCTCTGACTTTGATTTATGGAACAACTTGTCTTGTAGCAGCAGAATTCTGCTCACCTGGGTTTGCTCAGGGGCGCCATGTGTTTGCTTCTCTGTAGCAATTGTTTTCTCTTGTGCCCAGCACTCAGAAGGCTGAGGCATAGAAAGGGAAAGAGTTCAAGGCCAGCGTGAGATACATACCAAGACTTTGTCTCCAGAGGAAAAAAAAAAAACAAAACAAAAAACAAAAACAAAAAAAAACAGCAACAACAAAAAACCTTGGATAGTTACAACCTGGGTCTGTGCTGTCAGACACACATGAACTCTTCTAGTGCATAAAGATACAACCAATCCCACAATGTTATGATTATCATCCTGCCCCAAAGAAATGGGACCTTTAGATTATGGTCACTTTCCACTTTTTTCTGTCTCCTCACCCACTCCTCTTTTACACATCTGGAGTGTGGTTTTCTTCTGGTCATCCCTGCCACCTGATGCCAGCGTTTAATTGAGATCATTTAGTCTTTGTTAGAATTTCCCCCACAGTGAGTTCCATCTGTCTTGAGTTCCGACTTAGCACGTGTATTACACATTATAAATAGATTTAGATACAAATATATAGGTCATGGCTTGCTTCCTCTGCTTCTCTCTTTCCTCTCTGTCTTTGGTCTTGACATCTCTGCTACGATTCATCTTCTGTTTGCTTAGCCTCTTAAACCCGCTTCTCAGATGGGATACTTTGTGGCCTCCTCAAGCCTTTACAGATCCAGTCCTTGGCTGGGTCCCTGTGGGAGCTGATTCTTTCATTAGCCCACATTCAACTTTAGTGAACCGGAGCCTGCTTACTGGCTGCAAGGGTATAAGACTTCCAGTTTTGAGACATTCTTTTTATTTGTACACTGCTGCGTGTGTTTCTTTTCCTATGACCTGGAGGTTCAGCCCAGAGAAACATCAGCTTATCATTTTTATAACCTTTGTGTTCCTTTCTCTCTGGGAACCCACAGCCTTTGCATGGTGAATTTCCTGGTTCAGTTCCAATCCCATAATTCACCACAGAATTTGCATGTCTGTATTTTTGTCTCATGCTTTGAAATAGGTCTTTCATTTCCTCGGCTTGTTTAGGGAATTTCAGCAAAGACACACTGTTGTTTTATCTATGGAAATTGTTAGCCTTGAGATCACATTCTGTAGTTCAAGGAAGTTTGGTAGGGATTCACCCAGCTCTGCCGGTAGGTCCCTCTGCCCTCAGGTTTGTTTGCATTCTCCTCATTACAAAGTCTGAGAAAGGGGGAAGTCATGGAGACCCAGCCGAGGTACTGGTTCTTACTGGAAGCCAGCTTCTTCTAAGTTCTGATTTCTTCCAGACACCCATGGCTGAGGCTGGCCTCCAGAATTGTCTGCAGGGAATTTTCTCTGCTGGAGACCAGCGGAGCTGGGTTAACTCCTGACCTGTAGTTATGAGTTGTCAAAGTGGGTATGGAAGGGACAGTCTCATCGCAGAGTTCCACCTGCTTCTGCCTCCAGCGCTGGCCTTGAAGGTGTGTGTGTACCACACTCCCAGGCTGTATCTGAACTTTGAAAAAAGCATGTGTGCACACCATGTCTATCGTCCAATGTTCAACTGGGGCCATAGGCAAAGGAGGAAATAGGAAGCTGTCGTGAGGGAACAGGCAGACATTTGGGGAAGACTGTGGGGGGTGGGGTGGGGGTGGTTTGTGGGGTGGGGGGAGGTTTGTAAACTGGGAAGTAAGATGTACAGAAACACAGAACCAGGGATGGAGAGAGCTAGGCCTCAAGGGACCAGTGGGGCAGGAGCCTGAAGGCCTGCCCTGCAGGTGGCGCATACCACAGCCACAGGTCTCACACTCCCAATTGATTGGGCCTCCAATTTGCTCAACTGTCTTTTCAATATAACCCCCTTTATGTAGTCTATGCCTGCCTTCCGTCTGCTGTCTTTGTTTCTTATCAGAGTGTGGGAATGGAACCCCATTCTTAGAACCGCTTTGTAGGAGGGATTCTGATCAAAGGATAACTATGCTGGTTCCACTCTGTTGACTTGACGCATCTGGGAAGAGGGAATTGCAAGTGAGGGATTGTACCATTTGCTTGGCCTGTAGGCAAGTTGGTGGGGGCATTTTCTTGATGAATGATTGCTATGGGGGGGACCCAGACCACGGAGGGGCAGTGCCACCCCCTGGGCAGGTGGTCCTGGGTTGTATAAGAAAGCAGGCTGAACAAACCAGGAAGCTGACTTCCTGGTCCCCGCTTCAGTTCCTGCTCTGGGGGAGTTCCTGCTTTGGTTTCACTCAGTGCTTGACAGTGATCAGGACAAGGGAGCTAAGCAAACCCTTTCTTTCCCACATTGCTTCTGGTCATGCTCTTTATCACAGCATTACCTGAGACAAGAGCTCATCCCGTGACAGCACCTCCCAGCAGTGATCTCTAGATTTCTCTATGATGGAAGTGCAGAACAGACTCCCCAGCCAGACAGTGGTGGTGGTGGTGGTGGTGGTGGTGGTGGTGGCGGCGGCGGCGGCGGCGGCGCACACCTTTAATCCCAGCACACAGGAGGCAGAGGCAGGCAGCTCTCTGAGTTCAAAGCCAGCCTGATCTACAGATCGAGTTCCAGGGCAGCTGAGGCTACACAGAGAAGCCCTGTTTCAAAAACCAAAACAGAGAAAAGAGATAGAGAACTGACTTGACTCTCTCAAGCTGTCCTCTGATGCCACATGCACACATGTGTGTGCTTGAGCACAAATAAATAGAGTAAAGTTTTTTTTAAAAAAATTTTTGTTGTTGTTTTAAAAAACAAAACAGAAAGCCGTTGAGGAGATGCTCTTTCTAGGAGTGGCCCCAGGTTCTTCCGTGTGAGGTAAGCAGACCACAGGGGTGTAGCTCGGCCAGCAGAACAGAAGAAAAATAACAAGGAGGCAGATTTGGTTCGAAATCTCTAAAGTTCCATGATTGCAAAGAACAGGAGTAAGTGCTTCATCAAGCAATAAAGTCCCACCTCTGGAAATGTTCATGTAGAGGCTTGGAGGGTCATTCCTGTGAACGCTGTACGTTTAGACCAGACCTTCCAACCTCTTTCTAACTAAATAATTCTAGAAATAGATAAACTAGGCTTATTCAAGTCACCCTGTACATTGAACAAAAATATTATTACCAGGGGCTAGATAGATGCCCTGGCCACTCTTCAGAAGACCCAGGTTCAAGTCCCACAAAGCAGCTTACAACTGTCTAGAAGTCCAGTCTTAGGGGATCCAATGCCCTCTTCTGACTTCCTCCAGTACAAGTGATGCACACACACACACACACACTAAAATTAAGTTAAATGAGAATGAGGATGATACCAGAGTCTGAGGACAAGGGGTAGAAAAACAAATTTTAATCAATATGACCAAGAACAAATAAAGGGGGGTCTGTGGCTCCCGAGTTCATTTTCAAGGGGCTAATGGGAAATCTGAACTTTTAAAGGAAACAGGCTAGCCAGGGTCTGCACCTCTGGCGGGGGCATGGTCTGATTAATCACTGCCTCAGTTAGGGCTTTCCAAGGGTTCTGAAGAAGCTGTTACTGATGTTTTCACTAGATGGCCACAGCCTATCTCTAGGTGACAGCCTCCAACCATGGGTGACTGTCCTGACTCAGGGAGAGGGGTGAGCTGCCCTGGTGTTGCCGTTGCTTAGGGCTGTCTTATCCCCTTGTGATAAAGATGTTTGTCAATGCGTCTCGCCTTCCTGACCTCCGCAGGAGAGAGTGACCCAGGATGTTAGGCCTAATGGTACAGGCCTGTAATCCTAGAAATTTAGGAGGCAGAGGCTGGCCTGACCTTCGTGAGACTCCCAAGAGGGAAAGGGACTCAGAAGGAAAACAACAACAAAACAAAACAAAACAAAAAACTGCTGAAAAGGAAAGCTAGAGCAGAATGGAACAAAATAATTTTAAAATGATTTTATCTGATGTCTCCTTCAGTATCTTACATCTTTCATTATCTTATCAGCTGCTGGGGACACTTGCCACTGAGCCTGGTGACCTAAGTCCTTTCCCCAGGATGCACAAGGTGGAGGAGATAACCAACTCGGACCAAATGGCGTGATAGTGCATTCAAGCCCAGAGTAGAGTGGCTCATGGGGGCACTGAGTACAAAGATGTCAGCTAGTCCATGTCTTTAGCCCTTCTCTGCTGGTCTTCCCACAGAGATTATTCAGAACTCAAGTGATTGCAAGGTGGAAGACCTAACTCTGATAGAAACATAACATGCAATCTATTAGTTTCCATGGCCAAAACCCCCAGAAGGCGGGCCTAATCCTGTTCATGGTTAGAGCCAAGGCTTTAAGTGATTATGTCTTCAAGACCTGGCCACACAGGCCACCCAACTTTGCCCCCTACTGGTCGGCAAAAACCTTCCTGGATGTCAAACCCATCTGATGGACTGAAAAGGCCAGGTTAATGCTGGTGAGGCCTAGTACAGACAGCGCCTGCTATGGCCTACGGCCCCTCACCACCTCTAAGTGTAAGGAAGTTCAGAACTTGCTGTTCATCTTTGGTCCAAAACCTTCTTCTGCTCCGAAGTTTACATACCTATCATCAAAGATGAGGTCTCAGCGAGAGGGAAAGCTAGGGATGCAAAAGGCTCTGGTGACTTCCCAGAAACATCTGCCCCCTGGATGACATGATACACCATGTGTGTGTGTGTGTGTGTGTGTGTACACGTATGCACATGTGCGCGCGCAAAGGAATCCACAAAGAAAGGAACTTGTCGTCCTGTACTGGGTCAGGTGAGGTAACTAACCGGAGAGGCGTGGTTATGTTCCTTGGTTTAGGAACTAGAAAGGGAGTTGTCTTAGTTTGCTTGTTAGGTGCTTAGAGTGTGTTCCAGAGCATAAGCCTTAATGATTAGAGATGAGAGAAGACAAGAAAAAAGAGGGAAGAAGCCAGACATAGTGGCACACGCCTTTAATCCCAGCACTTGAGAGAAAGAAGCAGGTGGATCTTTTAGTTTAAGGCCTCAGTGGTCTACAAAGCAAGTTCCAGAACAGCCAGAACTATGCAGAGAAACACTGTCTTGAAAAACAGAAACAAAACAAAAAAGGAAGAAAAAGAAGAAAGAAAGAAAGAAAGAAAGAAAGAAAGAAAGAAAGAAAGAAAGAGAAAGGGAAGGGAGGAAAGAGAAAGAAAGAAAGAAAGAAAGAAAGAAAGAAAGAAAGGAAAGGGAAGGAAGGAAGGAAGGAAGGAAAGAGAAAGAAAGAGAAAGAAAGAAAGAAAAAGAAAGAAAGAAAGAAAGAAAGAAAGAAAGAAAAGAAAAGGAAGGGAGAGAAATCGAGAAAGCAAGAAAGGCAGACAAGGAGTGTGGTTCAGTGGTAGATCATTTGCTTAGCATGAATGAGGTCCCTTGGTTTGGTTCCTAGCACTGAGAGGCTAGGGAGGGATAAGAAGAGAACACATAGAACACAGGCTTCAGGAATTGAAAGAAAAATAAAATTCAGAACACACGCCACTGGGGTTACACATAAAACAACAAACCAACCAACCAACCAAACAAACAAACAGACAGACAGACAGACAGACAGACAGACAGACAGACAGACAGACAGACAGACAGACAGACAGACAGACAGACAGACAGACAAGCACTCAGTTATAAACGATGTTTGCCCAGCTCCAGTAAGGTCCTGGGTTGGAGTCCTGTGCAGCGCCAAACCAGAGGACTACAATTCCCAGGATGCTATGGGCCAGGCCTCATCACGCCTGCGCAGAGGTAGTGGCGATGCCTCTTCACGCCTGGAGGGGGCACCGGAGCTTACTTAGTTCTGAAGGCTTTGAGTTCGTGCTGAGACCAGTCTGGGGTTCTAAATCAGCTTCCTGAGCCTTGGAGCACTCAACCCTGGTTCCTGCTAGTGCGTGTGTGCTATTCGGATCAGCTCCTCTTCGAAGCCTAAACTCTCTCACGTCCTTCGGGTGCAGACACTGAACCAGTTTCAGAAGCACAGCCCCCCTCAAAAGCCCACATCCCGATGCTGTGGTTCCCTCCATCCGGTGTCTGCCCCCAAACCATCCTTCCTCCCTCCCACACAATTGCCTGTCCTTGATTGCGACCTAGGTGTCCCTTAGAGGACCCAAGTTGGCATCCTTAACGGTACTGAGACCAGAAGCGCCCCACTCCCATCCATGGACACCCTTGTCTACCAAGTGCATGGTTCCCTACTCTCTGTTTTGTCTTTGGGACTTTGCAAATGGAAAGGAAGAAAGTGTAGAAACAAAAACCTCTGCTTCCTCTTTCTTATGCCCCACAAACGCCAAAAAGGTTGGTGGGGCTGGGGCTCAGGCTGACGGTGATCCCCGCCCCCACCCCCCACCCCCATGTTCTGCTGTGGGAAGCTGGAGCTGAGAAGAAGCTCCAACAGGTTGGACTTTTTGCCAGAATGGGGTGGATCACAGATGGGCTACAGAAAAGTTGGAGGAGAGCAGCCAATGGCGTGCAAGGATTGGTTAAACAGAGCTGTGTGTTGCCACCGGGAGAGTTGGGGGAATGCTTAAGCAGTATAGAACTGGGCTATATTCTGTGACGGGGCTCAGACCACAAAGATGGACGTATAATGGATGCCACTTTGTTTTTAAAAACCGAAATATTTCTAATCCATCACTTTGTCCCCATGCCTATAGCGACATTGTTCGACGTTTCTGACATCTTTGTAAGGGCCCTGCCGAGCTGCATCCTACAGGCCTCCAGCCCACACAGCCACCGCTGGAGCTCATTTCTTGCTTCACTCAGTTTTTCACTCTTTTCCACCTCGCCAGAAGCAAGAAATACAAGCTTCTTGGCACGACTGGCTTCGGTCAGGCCACTAGACTCATCTTGCTCTTTTCCTTTCTAGTGCCTTCATGGGGGGGGGGGGGGGGGCAGCAACTCTCTAGAAGCCTCCTCTCCTTTGCCTGTGGTGCCCCCTGCTGGTCTGTTTTCTACTCGGTACCTGTTGAGTCATTTCATCTGTGAATTCCTCCACAGGACTCCATGTTTTCCTCATTTTAATAATTCCTAGTGTTATTGAACTCTCAGAGTCTTAGTGATTTACATATGGTAATTAACTTAAACCACAAAACGAGCTTTCTTATTTTTCTTTTTCTTTTTTTCTAGTTAAACAGCAAGGGTCTGGAGAGTTGGCTCAGTATTAAAAGCACTTGCTCTTGCAGAGGACCCTGGTTTGGATCCCAGCATCCACATGGTGGCTCACAACCAAATATAACTCCAGGTCCAGGAGAAGCAACGCCCTCTTCTGGCCTTTATGGGACTGCACATGCATACATGCAGGCAGGACACCCATAAGCATAAAAATAAAGGTTAAATTGTTTCATAATTTTAGGGGGCTGTAGAGATGGCTCAGCAGTTAAGAGCACTGGGTCAATTCCTAGCATCCACATGGTGGTTCACAACCATCTGTAACTCTAGTCTCTTGGGATCCGACATCCTCTTCTGACCTCCCTGGACTCCAGGAACAAAAGTGGTATACAGACAAACACCATACACATGAATATTACGAAAAATAAGAAGACTTTTTAAAGGGCTGAGAAGATAGATGCATGGGTAAAGCGCTTGCTCTGAGTGGGATCCCGGCACCCATGTAAAGAGCAGGACACAATGGCAGGCATTTGTAACCCAGAATGGAGGACTCGGGGACCGGTGGATCTCTAGAGCTCCGTGGCCTGCCAGCCTAGACTACTCCAGTAGTGCCAGGACCCAGTAAGAGACCCTGCCTTTAAAACAAAAACAAATAGAAGCTGGCAAAGTGGCTGGAGTGGGGGAGGGTAAAGGCATTTGCTGACCCTAATGAAAATCTGAGCTCCATCCCTGAGGACCCATATAGTAAAAGGAAAGAGCCAACTCCTGCAGACTGCCCCCTCCCCATCACCTTCCCCACAAACACCATTACTACTAATAATAATGTGAATTTTAAACATTTGAAATCCAACAAGGTAGACAGTGCCTGACAAGGAATGTCCAGGGTTAGCCTCCGGGTTCCACATGTATGCACACACACGTGACACCTTACCCTCCCTCATAAACACGTGTATACACACACACACACACACACACACACACACACGCGCGCAATGATAATAATGAATGACAAGAATATCTTCCCCATCACACAGACTCAGAAACTGAGGCCTGGTTACTAAGGACCACTCTGGCTGGTGATGAGTGGAAGGTGTAGACTTTGAACTCGGGCAGTCTGGCTCCCACACCCACCGTGCTGATCTGTTGCCAACCTGCCTATAATTACTGCAGCTCTACAGTGCAGGAAGTGCAGGCTAGGCATAAAGCAGGAGGTGAGTAGCCGGCAGGGACTGTTGGATAGAGGTTTTAAACATAAGTAGTGACAGCAAAGCTATGGCCAGGACTGGGGACAGTTAAGAAGGTGGAATGGGGGCTGCAGAGATGGCTCAGCAGCGGTTAGGAGCACTGACTGCTCTTCCAGAGGTCCTGAGTTCAAATATCAGCAACCACACGGTGGCTCACAACCATCTGTAATAATGAGATCTGATGCCCTCTTCTGGTGTGGCTGAAGATAGCTACTATATATATATATATATATATATATATATATATATATATATATAT
>NC_034611.1:48305811-48316750 GCF_900095145.1 Mus pahari
GAAGAAGAAGAAGAAGAAGAAGAAGAAGAAGAAGAAGAAGAAGAAGAAGAAGAAGAAGAAGAAGAAGAAGAAGAAGCAGAAGCAGCAGCAGCAGCAGCTGGAATGGACCACTGCCATAGAGATGGGGGGGACAAGAGGCCAATGGAGGAATTTGGCAGACAGAATAAAGGCATGGCGACTGATACCATAATATGGGTATGGGCAGCACTCATGGGATGTGGGAGGATGGTTGTGGAAGCTAATGGAGGAGCTAGGCCAGATGATAGGGGGCACAGATACACAAGTAATGAATAGAGTAGTTGAGGACTGGTGAGTTTTCGACCCCAGTATCAACGGGGCGGCTCTGAGTATGAGTCCTGTGAATGTTCTAGCAACTAGGTAGCAGAGCTCCAATCCTTCACCCTCAGCGTCTACCTCTTCAGTCTTTCCCCAGCTAGGCACCCCCAGAAATGCATGACACCACAATGCCAAAGCTCACCCCCACATATACATACATACACACCCTTTAGAAGTCTGTTACAGGCCTGCAGCTTCTGGTTAAAAGACAAAAAAAAAAAATTTTTTTTTTTTGAGATGCTTTATTTGAAACCCAGGGGACGCCAGAGGCAACAGCATGAAGGCCATTCTCTGTCCCCGGCTTTCAGGTCAGAAACCAAACTTGGGACCCTAGGAGCCTTCCAGCTGTGGGCTCTCCCATGCATGATACCCACCCACATCCTCTCTGGCTTCTACCCACTCCTCCCTGCCCACTTCCTGTGTCTGAGGAGACAATGAGATATCTGGGTAAGCTTAGAGAGGACATGGGGAACCTGGTTAAACCCTAAAAGGAGGGAAAGGTGTGAGCAATGAGTTTGGGGACTTACAGGAGCACGTAGAAAAGGTAAGTGCGGAGGTCAGATCTCCCTTTGCAACTCCTTCCTCGGGAAACCAGGAGCCTTCCTACTCTGAGATGTATGGATGTTGTCACGCAACTTAGGAAGTTCAAGGGCAGGTCATCTCCTGCCACTCAGCAGAGTCTTAATGTCCTGGAGGTGGTTAGTAACCAGACATGCCCTAGGCAGGACAGCAGGAGTCCCTGACCCAGTAGCTGAGCCATGGATACCCATAGTTCCAGGTCCTCCTCAGCTGGGTGCGGGCTGGCTATTGGCATAGGCTTGATCTGGGAAGGAAGCGCGGCCTCTGCGGGTCTGGGCACACACGGAGGCATAAAGTTCCGGCTCAGGGCCTGGGGTCTGGGGCTTCGGCTCAGAATCCAGCACCACCTCACAGTACTTGATGGGGTTCCCAGAGCTGGGGATCCGGCCTTGAGCTGGTCGCAGCTGCAGGCTAGTGTAGCACGTGGCCTCCTCTGCCCCCTGGAGATGCGAGGCTGTTAGTTGGTCTCTGCACCCTCGGGAATGGGCCCCATTTCCTTCCCTCCCGCTTTCTTCGGCCAGCTGACTCACCCTGGCAAGGCCTCCAGAGGGTGGTGGGTCCTGATCTTCTGACCTTGGTTCTTGAGATAGCCGACCTGGGACGAGGATACAGGAATCTGATGAGCTCCTGATTGCCCCTGGCGTCTCCATTATCTCCATCTCCGTCCGGTGTAGTAGGAGCCAGCCCTTGTGCCCTGATCCTCCCCGACCACATCGCCTACCTGTCTGTAAATAGTGCAGGTTCCCATACAGGGGAACTTCTTCCACGGGCCTTCCGGAGCTGCAGCATAGAGTTTGAGAGTGAATGGGGACTTTTTTAGTTAAGAGAGAGGTACTTAGTTAACCCATCCCAGTTATTCATCACTCACGGTGGTCCCTGTCCCTCCTGGTTCCTTCTCCGACCACGGGTCCACTGGGACAAGAGTGCAGCCAATGAGATGAGAAGCAGCACTGTCACAACTCCTAAGAGGGCCCACAGTCCCCACGCGTGGGTTATGGAGGGGATCCCTGTGGGTGCAAGTGGATGGGGCTGTTGCTACCCTCCACAAACCCCTTCCCCAGCCGGTATCAGATAGAACATGGAACCGCATAACCCCTCCCCCAGGAGTCCCTGCCCCGCCCAGCTTACCCCATGCGAGTTGGAGTTGACCATCAGTGGTACAGTTATCTCTGCCCATGACTGCTGCTGGTGTGAGAGTCGGGGGGGGGAGGGGGTCAGTCCTACTTATGGCCTGACAGCTGTTACAGCCCCCACAACCCCAGTGTCTCCTTAAACCTGGCCTCCACAGCTCAGCATCGCCAACACTGACAGTGTCAAACTTGCTGGTTTCCGGAGAGGAAGGCAGAGAGGAGGGATGAGCAAAAGAACAAAGACCCCGCCCTGTGCCTGCACCTGCATCACCCAGAGCTCTCAACTCTCTGAAATCCCCGCAGCCCAGCCCCGAGTCCCCTTCAGCAGGGATTACACTGCGTGCAGCTGAGTCCACGGAGACTCTGAAGAGCAGAGGTGGCATGAGACAGGACTAAAAGGACAGGAGCCCTTCGCCACGGGATTTCACCTTTTCTCTCCGGCTCACATTGCCATGAAGGAGGTTTATGCTCAATGATTGTAGCTTTAGAATTCACAGCTCCACTACCGGAAATAGTTGTATTTACTTCTGTAGCCCAGGCTGGCTTCAAACTCAATATGAACTTGAACTCCTGACCTTCCTTCCTCCACCAACCAAGTTCTGGAATTACAGCCATGGAAAACCACTTTGCCCAGTTGAGAAATATCTGTGTAACTATTGTTGTTGTTGTTACTAGTATTATAATTGGGGATAGGAAGGTAGAGGAGGCTAATGTCTTTCCCCACAACCTACCTCATCTAAACTGTCTGTAAGACCCTGTCACTACATTAATTGCATTAAGGAAATCTCTGATTCAGGCTAACTCGGGCAAACTGGGCCTGTCCTTGCAGTTAGTCACTTGCTAGAGAGACTAGGTGAGAGTTCCAAGGCTATGCAGTGAAACTCTGTCTCAGGGGTGGGGGTGGGGCTGGGTAGGAGATAGCTCAGTCAGTAAAGGACTTGCCTAGAAACTGCAAAGACCTGAGTTTGAATCTCCAACACCCACATAAAAACCAGGCTCCGTGGCACACTTTTGTAGCCTTATGGGGTGGAGGGGACACAGGTGGATCACTACAGCTCACTGGCCAGCCAGTCTAGCTGAACCAGTGAGCTCCCTGTTAGGTGAGAGAACCTGCCTTAAAGAGGAAAGGAGAGAGTAATGGAGACAACACAAGAAGTCAATTTCCAGGCTACACACACACACACACACACACACACACACACACACACACACACACACGAGAGCAGCTAGTTATGCAAGGGGCCCTTGGCATAAGCAGATCCCTCTACATCTAGAATCTTTTTTTTAAGTTTTATTTATTTTTAAGTTTTATTTATTTAATGTATATCTGCATTTAGCCCTGCATACCAGATGGGGGCATCAGATTTCATTATTGAGATGGTTATGAGCCCCCATGTGGTTGCTGGGATTTGAACTCAGGACCTCTGAAAGAGCAGCTAGTGCTCTTAACCACTGAGCCATCTCTCCAGCCCTAGAATCAGTTTTTTTAAGAGTTTGAAATTGCTAGGGTTTTGTTTTGTTCTGTTTTTGGCACAGTGTCTTCAACACCACAGATATTAAATAATTAAGTAACTAAATATTTTTACTCTTTAACCAGTAGATTTAAAATAACCAAGTTGAGCTGGGCATGATGGCTCATGCCTTTAAACCTAGCATTAAAAGGCAGAGGCAGGCAACTCTGTATGAGTTCAGAGCCAGCCTGGTCTATGTTAGAAAGTTCTAGGCCAGGCAAGGCTACAAAATGAGACCCTTATAAACGAACATACGTACATCCATGAAATAAATAATGATGGACTAATCGCATACCAGCTCATTGGTACAACTTGTCCTGAGTGTGTTCAAGGCCTTGGGTTCACCCCCAGCACCAGCCCCTGGCTCAAAATGTAAGCCAAACAAAATTGGAGCTGGCGAGATGGCTCGGAGGTTAAGAGTACTTGCTGCCCTTGCAGAGGATCTGGGTTTGATTCCCAGCAACCATCTGTGACTCCAGTTCCAGGGGATCCAACATCCTCCTCTGACTGCCAAGGGCACCAGGCAGGCACCAGGCAGGCAACCACACGTGAAGGCAAAATATTCCAATGGTTTGGCCCTGTTAAGAGTGCTGGCTACTTTTCTAGAGGACCAGAATCTGATCCCAGTACCCATACAGTCGCTAAAGACCATCTCTAAATCCAGTTCCAGGGGATCTGATGCCCTCTCCTGGCCACTCTGGGTACCAGGCGTGTAAGTGATACACACGGACAGATATGCAGGCAGAACACCCGTACCATTTATGAAATAAAAAATTTAAAAATCAGGGCTGGAGAGGTGGCTCAGCAGTTAAGAGCACCAACTGCTCTTCTGAAGGTCCTGAGTTCAAATCCCGGCAACCACATGGTGGCTCACAACCATCCGTAATGAAATTTAATGCCCTCTTCTGGACTGTCTGAAGATAGCTATAGTGTACTTACATATAATAAATAAATCTTTAAAAAAAAAAGAGAGAGCATGCTTTTTCTTCGTGTGGCGTCTCTTTAGAAAAAAAAAAATTTTTAAATCTTAAAAAACAAAAATATTTGAAAACATTATATAAACTAAATAAATCTAAAAAAAAAAAAACGAACAAAAACAGTAACAACAACAAAACACAAAAACAAAAATCAGAAAAAAGTGCTGGTTGCAACATACAGGGACCAGGTCCTAGGTTCAGTCCCCAGAGCAAGTAAATACATAAAACTAAAAATTATGGAATAGTGATTATAAAATTGAGAAAATAAACCTGTTACTTAATTCCTAACCCCTTCATTTTTCAGTTTAATTTATATTTAAGGTTTTCCGAAACTTGTTCTGAAAGGTGAGTTTTTGCTAAATTCTTCCTTATATTTAAGACATTTTCTAGTAGCTATCTATCTGTTACTTCATATAAAAGAAACTTTTTTTTGTTTTTTTGTTTTTTTTTTTTTTTGTTTTTTTGTTTTTTTGTTTTTTTGTTTTTTTTGAGACAGGGTTTCTCTGTGTAGCCCTGGCTGTCCTGGAACTCACTTTGTAGACCAGGCTGGTCTCGAACTCAGAAATCCACCTGTCTCTGCCTCCCAAGTGCTGGGATTAAAGGCGTGCGCCACCACGCCCGGCTTCAATGTCCTTCTTACCCCCACATGTGTGTGCATGGGTGCACACACCCACCTACACCACACACAAAAAAGAATAAGCTCTACAAGAGTAAAACCTAAAACTGTTCACCACCTTTATCAACACGTACTTTCTTTAAAATGCAATAACGTAATCATTAAAGTAATTGGGATCCATTGCTGTTTCTTGTTATGATATTAATTTAAAATTGCTAACTATATACATTTTAATACTAGCACTCTTATATATCTACAGTGTTCAATACTTTTAAAATAATGTTCCCTGTCTGTGTCTTTCCTGGTTTTTATTTTATTAAAAATGATGTTGACATTTAGAGAATTTTTTTTTTTTAAATCTCCTTGGGTCTGGGGTCTGGAGATGTAGCTCCATTGATAGCATACTTTCCTAATATGCATACACCCTGGGGTTGACAGCCAGTACCAAGTGAATCCACACCTGCAGGCCCAGTACTCAGGAGGCAGTAGAACCCAGAGGATCAGAAGTTCAAGGCCGTATAGCATGCTTTATAGAAGTTTGCCTATATAGCATACTCAAGGCCAGCCTGGATTACATAGAATTCTGCCTCAAAAAAATTTAAAAATCTGCTTGGGTGTCAAATACACTAAATATAGCCTTGCTTTCTTATTAGCACTTTAAAGATGAGAAAAAAGCAGTGGTGAGACAGTAAGATCATGAGTTGGAAGCCAATCTGAGCCATGTTATGAGTTCAAATCCACCCTAGACTACATACCAAGAGCTTGTAAAAAACCAAAAAAGTAGTAGTAGAAGAAGAAAAAGGAAGAAGGAAGAGGAGGAGGGGAGTGAAACAGGCTGGAGAGATAGTTCAGTGGTTAAGAGGTAGTTCAGCTGTTCTTCCAGAGGTCCTGAGTTCAATTCCCAGCAACCACATGGTGGCTCACAACCATTTGTAATGGGATCTGATGCTCCTTCTGGTGTGTTTTAAAATAGCAAGAGTGACCCAGGCAGTGGTAGTGCACGCCTTTAATCTCAGCACTTGGGAGGCAGAGGCAGGCAGATTTCTGAGTTTGAGGCCAGCCTGGTCTACAGAGTGAACTCCAGGACAGCCAGGGCTACACAGAGAAATCCTGTCTCGAAAAACAAAAACAAAGATAGCAAGAGTGTACTCACATAAAATAAACAAATAATCTTTTTTAAAAAGAAGAAGAATCATGAAATTTGAAGGCAAACAGCAAATGGATGGAACTAGAAAAAAAATCATCCTGAATAAGGTAGCCCACACCCAGAAAGACAGACAAACATAGAAATGTAAGTGGGGGCCGGTGAGGTGGGTAAGAGCACCCGACTGCTCTTCCGAAGGTCCGGGTGTCAAATCCCAGCAACCACATGGTGGCTCATAACCATCCGTAACAAGATCTGACGCCCTCTTCTGGAGTGTCTGAAGGCATCTACAGTGTACTTACATATAATAAATAAATAAATAAATAAATCTTTTTTTTAAAAAATGTAAGTGGATATTAGCTGTTAAGTAAATGATAACCATGCTATAATCTATAATCCCAGAGAGGCTAAGTAATAAGGAGGGCTCTAAGTGGGGGTACATGGATCTCCCTGGGAAGGGGAAATAGAATAGATTTCCTGGTTCTGTTTCCGGGGGTGGGTGGGTGGGAACAGGAGGGATCAGGTGGGAGAGGAGTGGAAGGAGAGAGTGAGTACTGGGAGAGACAACCGGCACTGGGGGATTTCAGGGCGTGGTAGAAACCCAGGACAATGGAAAACCCCTAGAACCCACGAGGTGGACTCTAGTGAGGGCTCCTCGTAATGGGGGTTATGGAGCTTGAACCAGCCATCTTCTGTAACCAGGCAAGGTTTCCAGTGAAAGGACTGAGACACCAACCCAACCACAAAACCTTTGACCTACAATCTATCCGGCCTGCAAGACGTGCAGGGGAAGGGAAGCTGGAGGCACAGACTTTGTGAGAGTGACCAACCACATCTGGTCTAAACTCAAGTGCACTCTTGAAAGGGAGCCCGTGCCCCACACTGCCTGGATGACCAGGAACTGGAGCCTGGATAGCCCAGAGACCTAGGATGGGGGGAGGGGCAGCTGATGGGAGCAGATGCAGAGACCCACAGCCAAACATTAGGCAGATAGAGTCCATAGGGGTCCAGTACACAAGAAGAACACAGCCCACAGGATCATCTAAGCAGGGCTCATAGGGGCTCACAGAGACTGAAGGGGAAATCAGCGAGCCTGCGTGGATCTGTGCTAGATCCTCTACATATATGCTACGGCTGCCAGCTTGGTGGTTTTGTGGGCTCCTAACAGCAGGAGTCGGGGTGCCTCTGACTCCCCTGCCTGCTCTTAGGACCCTTTTCCTCTTATTGGTTGCCTCATCTGGCAATTGATAGGAGGGTATGTGCCTGGTCTTATTGTATCTTGTTATGCCATGTTTGGTTGATTGCCCTAGGAGGTCTGCTCTCTCCTGAGGGGATATGGAGGTGATGGGGATGGGAGAAGAGGGTGAGGGAAACTGCAGTCAGGATGTAGAGCATGAGAGAAGACTAAACTTTAAAAATGAATAACTAAAAATTCTCAACTTTTAGTTTTTTGGTTTTTGTTTTTTTAAGTTTTAAGACAGGCTTTCTCTGTGTAGCTCTGTCTGTCCTGGAATTCACTCAGTAGACTAAACTGGCCTCAGACTCACAGAGATTCACCTGCCTCTGCCTCCTGAATGTTGGGATTTAAAAAACCACACGCAACTGTCCCCTGACAGTTCTTAAAAGTCTCAATTGTCTGATTCTTTGAGGGTGAGGCCAGAGTTAGGAGATCTGGCTATACTGGGCAAGCATTCTCTAAGTAGCAATCTGAACCAGGCAGTGTGACACAGGTCAGAAAGCTAAGGAGAAAGGAACATGTGTTAGGATCCATCCAGGGCTAAAGAATGAGACCCCATCTCAAACTAAAACTAAAACAAGCAGCTGGGGGCTATATCCAAGTGGTAAACTACTTGCCTGGCATTTGTGAGGATGTGGCTAGACGCACCCCGTCCCCATACCATCAAAATGAAACAACAAAACCTTATTCTGGAGACCAGGTTTGGTGGCACACCAGAGTATAGGAGGAAAAGGCCGTGGTTTCAGAAGTTCTAGAGCATTCTTGGCAGTATACATAGGGAGTTCTCAGGCCAACCTGGACTACCTGACTCAAAACTCCAGAAACAAAAAGCCAGCCATCAGTGAGTCATTTGTCCCATTAGAATGAACCTGAACTTATATCTACACGCACTATGCCTGCTGGCAGCAATTCCGGGTTTGTACCTCTCTTCGTCCCCATCCAAGCTGCCTTGGAGCAATCAGACTTTAACAACTCCTGTTGCCCTGCCCTGCCCTGCCCTGCCCTGCCCTGCCCTGCCCTGCCCTGCCCTGCCCTGCCCTGCCCTGCCCTTATGCCCCCCCTCTCTGGGAAAACAAGATAAGATGCTCATGGTTTATTCATTTATTTAAAACTCGTGTGCCTCATGCCTGGTGATTGCCAAGTCCTGGAGACAGAGATGCAAATGGAACGTGTTTCTTCCCTCCCAGAGCTATTGATCTGAAGATGGCCCTGTGTAGAACAGGTAACAGATAACAAGGAGAGATGCTGGCAGCATTTCTAGCCATCCCAGCACTCCAGAGACTATCGCAGAAGGATCTTGGGCTACTGAGACTGTCTCAAACAACACAGCGTGGAGCAGACAGTGTAACGCCCTGTCCTGGTCTTTTGTTCTGTTTTGAGAGAGGGTCTTACTGTGTTAGACCAGGCCTTGAACTCATGGAGATCTGCCTGCTTTTGTCTCCCAGTTGCTGGGATTAAGAGAGTGTGGTGCTACCTCTGGCAGCTCTGTGAATTTTATGTGCTTGCTATTACATAATCCCAGCATGTGAGAAATGGAAGCAGGAGTCCCAGGCCAGCCCCAGATACATGAGAATGAAGCCTGCCTAGGTTACATGAGACCCAGAAGAACCTAGTTGTACTTGCCTTTTGGGTCGTTGTGTATATTCATTCATTCAGTTCATTCAGTTCCTCAAGTTCCCCTAGAAACAAGTGACTAGGCTCTGACAGTAAAATGGGGGGAAAAAAAACCCCATAGTCTTGTTCTCTTTGGACTAGCAGCCTGAAAAGAGAATTATAGGTATTAAAGAAAGAATAAATTAGGAATTCAGATTTGTTTACGTTTTCTTTCTTCTTTTCTTAGGAAAGGGTGACCTTTTTTTTTTTTTAATCTCTCTCTTTTTTTTTTTTTTTTAAGATTTATTTATTTATTATATGTAAGTACACTATAGCTGTTTTCAGACACTCCAGAAGAGGGCATCTGTTGTTATGAGATGGTTGTGAGCCACCATGTGGTTACTGGGATTTGAACTCAGGACCTTCGGAAGAGCAGTCAGGTGCTCTTACCTGCTGAGCCATCTCACCAACCCGACCTTGATCTCTTAATTAGTACAATCACATTTGGCGCTGAAGGTTGTATAGAAATAAAAGAGCAGCCGCGCTGAGAATGAGCCCCGTGTGGTTGGTGCGCGCCAGGTCGCACTGCCTGCGTTACTATGTGAGCTGACGGATGACGCCCCGCTGCACGCCGCTCGGCTCGCCCCGGAGGGGTTCGCTTCTTGGCAGCCTAACAGTGACTCGCGGGGGAAGTCTACGCGCGTGTGCACGCGGCACTCTCTGCCCATGGTCCGGGGACTTTCCCCTAGGCGAAAGGATAAGGAACAAGTCCCCCGTACGTAGCCTAGGAAACAGGCCTTCAGAGCGAGCTGCCCTTTGAGGGTAGGCACGATGATTTTATGACTCTACAGTACGATTTATTTTTTGGTTATGGTGAGAAAATTGCTCTCTTTAGGTATTAAAAATAACGAGCCATTATTTTAGGCATGATACTTTAAGCTGAAAGATTCTGGAGACATAATTGTTTAAGAAAGCTATAAGTAGATAGGTCATTAATTAATGTAGGATTGCTAGGTAGGCGTGGTTTATGCAAATATAGTTTGAACTCATCTGAGATGGGCGGGGCCGCCTTAAGGGACTCAGACCCCCCCGATGTGGGCGTGGTCTCCTGCGCGTGCGCACTACGACCGGAGGCCCAGCGCTGGAACGCGGGGAGCCCGGCGTGCCATTCTGGTGGGCCAGGCATGGAGGGCGCTGGCCCCGTGTTGAGTATTCTGGGGCTGCTGCTTGTGTCTGCACTTTTTGGAGTCCTTGGGGAGCGACCCAGCGCCGATCTGGGGGCACACCCAGGTACCAGCGAGAGCTGCTGGAGGGAGGCTGGGACTGCCTGGTAGAAGCTGACCGATGGCTTTAATCCACAGAACGGGGCTCCCAGGTCAGTCCCGGAGCCACCGAACCTCGGCGGCAGCCGCCACCCAAGGACCAGCGCGAACGAGCCCGGGCCGGATCGCTGTCTTTGGGCGCTCTGTACACCGCGGCCGTCGTGGGTTTTGTGCTGTTCAAGTGTTTGCAGGTGCGGTATGGCGGTGGGTTATGGGAGCCCTGGGCTTTAATCTCCTGGGGGCGCTACGGTACCAAGAACGACCGCTTCCCGGCTACCTGTAAAACGAAGGCTCGTTCTTTGGTTTTTCCACATTATTGGGGCGTTCGAGGATCCAGAGAGGTAATGGATGTAGGGGGCTGAGAAGTTGTAGCTCATGACCGTTACTTTTACTCCTCTCTCCAGTGACGATCGATTTTCATACGGAGTTCTAACACTTAGTGTCTGATGTAAGTGGGATTTTAAGCCAACTAGTGTCAGTACGCAAAAAAAAAA
>NC_034611.1:48317006-48322006 GCF_900095145.1 Mus pahari
AAAAAAAAAAAAAAAAGAAGTTGCTGCAGAGGCTCCAACCTTGGCCCAAGGAGCTAATCGCTGCAGCAACTAGAGTGTCTAGTTGACCAGATACCAAGCCGTTTCGTGTTCTCTTTGGGAAGGAAGCCCTGAAATGTGAACTGACAGTACATTCTGATGGATTTGAAACCGTTGACGTGGAAAGTGGTTACCTACCACCCAGTGCTTTATCAACTCTGGTCAATTACTTGCACTAGGAAATAGAGGTTGGACTAATTAGTAACATAAAACTAGATGAGATTAATGAGCCCAGGCAGACTTGACAGGCTAGGATGAAGATTGGAATTTAAAGATAGATGTTAGACGCCTTTAATTCCAGCATGGGGGGGGGGGGGAGACAGAGGCAGGTACAGCTCTTGTGAGTTAGAGGCCAGTATTCCTGTCTTATGCATGGAGTTAAGCAGTTGGGGAAGAAGAGGTGCGGGACCCGTGGAAGAGATGTAGGCATGGCAGCTGACAGTTTCACGGTGTTGTGATCACCCACTTTCCAAAGAAGGGTTCTGAGCTGAGACTTGTGCTCTCTCTGCCCATCAGAACACTGGGAGAATTGTATGCTAAAAATAAACCACAGGGCACTGCCTTTAAGAGCAAAGAGCACTGTCTAGGCTTTTTGTTGTTGGGGTTTTGTTTTGTTTTGTTTTGTTTTTTTCATCTGTAATGGGGGTAATGTGAATTGAATAGATTGGAGGAGTTTTGTTTTGTTTTGTTTTTTACCAGCAAAGACTGAGGGAACTGGAACTAGTGACACAGTCCTGTTATCCCAACTACTCTGAGGGAGGATTGTAAGTGCAAGGCCCATCTGGACAATTTAGCAAGACTCTATCTCAAAGGCAGCGAAGTATAGGGATGCTAAATAAGGAGGCTGGGGTCAGAGCAGTCTTCAGATCCCTACTGGAGAGTTTCACATTCCCAAGAGCGCTTTAGCTGTCTGGCCATGTGTGGGCATCCTGACGTGTCACTCCATGTTCTGGGTAAGCGGCTGGACTAGAGACAACGGGGATTCTCTGAGGTGGATGCCCAGAGCTTCCTGGCTCTATGGCTCCTCTCTTCACTGGCTCTGAGGTGCTGGGTCCTCTGCTGCAAATTTGCCTTTATCTGCTTCCACAACAGCGCCCTGATGAGGCTGCTGCTCTCAGAGAGGAAAAAAACAAGGAGAAATCCTCGCAGTCAGGTGGGTTGAGCACTTCATGGTGGTTTCTGGGGCTGGAGGAGACCAGGGGACTGCAGGAGTAACCATGCCCTTTCCCTCACTCCCAGAACAACAGCTGGTGCAGCTGACACAACAGCTGGCCCAGACGGAGCAGCACCTGAACCTCCTGATGACACAGCTGGATCCCCTTTTTGAACGGTGAGAATTTGTGGGGTGGGTGAGGTGGGAGCCAAGGAGATGGGCTGGGCAGCCCCTGAGTGGGTATTTCTACAGGGTGACAACTTTGGTTGGAACCCAGCGGGAACTTCTAGACACAAAACTAAAGACCATCCGCCACCTTCTACAAGACTGCCAGCCTGGCACAGGGGTGGAGGTTCCAGAACCAGGTAAAAGGTTGGGAGGTTTCTGCGGCAGGGGAACCGTGGCTGTGAAACTGGAGCAAGCTGGTCTCTCCCTCACAGAGGCCAGCATACCCTTTCCTGAGGACCTGGGGAAAGAAGACCAAGAAGAAGCTGGAAACAGTCAGGCCTGGGAAGAAACCATAAACTGGAGCCCAGAGACATGGAACCTAGCTCCCTCCTGGGAGGTGGAGCAGGGGCTGAGGAGAAGGTGGCACAAGATGGTGACAAAGGGTCCAGCAGTAAATGGGGGACAACCACTGAAGGTTTAGTAAAAGCAGTCGCCTCATAGTGGGTGTTGCTCTGTGCTTTTTCCACTCCTTGCTGCACACACACACACACACACACACACACACACACACACACACACACGCACACGGTGCAAAAGCCAAGTGGGCTTCCCTTATTAGGAAGAGAAAGACTGCCTTCCAGAATGTGAATGGAGAAGACAGAGAGAGAGAGCCACAGTTCTGCCTTTGTGTTTCTGAGGCTACCAAGATGCCAGCCATCAAGGCTGAAATTCCATTTTTCTCATGACTTAGACAGAAAGGCCTTTGCAAAAAACAACCCTTTATTAAAATCCAGTGGGAAAATAAATTATAGTACATAGGAGGTAGTTCAGGAGGATCTGGAGTTCAAGGCCACCCTGGGCTGCATGAAACAAAACCTCGCCTCAAGAAAACAAACTTTATACAATAGCCAGGTGAGGCAGCACACACCTATAAACCCAACACCTGAGAGGCTGAGGCAGAAGGAATTCAAGTTCATGGTCAGCCTGGGTCACAGAGTTAAGACCCTTTCTCAAGAATAAAACAGGAAACCATAGGCAATCACAACAAAATGGACTCCTTTCCAAAGCTGCAAATGGGATTAACCGCTGGACACAGACAGCAGGGGCTCTCCAGGCCCCCCAGTGGCAGGGCGTTAAAGGGGGCTTGTTCCACTGAGGCGCCCCTGAAGAACATTCCCTTTTGTTCCTGGCTCTGCCCTATCCCTGAGTATCCGAGTTCTGGAATTTGTAAGATTCTTCCGTAGGCACGCCCAGCTGCCACCTGTATCCCTGGATAGCTGTGAATGTGGCCCCAGCACATTTGTAGATGACAATGTCATGTTGCAGTGACACTTCTGTGGGTCGAGCTCTTCTGGCTTCTGTGGGGAAAAAAAAAAAAACAGTCTTGGCACCAGGAAAGGTGCTGTCCTCAGTCACCCACGGGGTGGGAGAGGGGCTGCGAGGGACGCCGCTCCCTCTCGGGATGCTCGCTGGGAGACAGACACGGCTCACCTGATAGCCTGAGTCAGACTGTGGTGCCATTGTGACAGCTCCTCTTGGTCAGTAGACAGAAGCAGGAGCTTCTCTTGGGGAAAGGACAGCTAGGGAGAAACCACTTAGTTCAGAGCAAGTCAGGCTGGTCCCACGACCTGAGCCACAACAACCCCCGTATTCTCATGTGAAGGGAGCTAGCTCAAGTGATGGGCTGGTCTACAACCACTTCAAGTATATTTTGGGCCCAGATTTCCCATCTACTACTTACACTGAGCAAACCACCGCAAGGTCCTCCCGAATGGCCAAAGACCCTGCTAAGGTGACACTGGGACATAGGGTACAGGGCTCTGCAGACAAAGGTGCCACTCTTCAGCAGGTGCAGTGGGGGCCGAGGCTTGGCCATGAGGAGCACGTCGGAGAAAAGGAAGAACATCCGGGGCCGAGGCTCCCCCGAAGGAGGCACCACTAAAAGCCAGCCCTGCCGTAGGAACCAGCGCCCTTGAAAATGAGAACGCCATTATTGTACAGCTCAAGAATCCATAGGAACACAAAGGAGACAGGACACTGGGGAAGAGGTAATGTTATTGTGTGGATATGTGGAGGTCACAGAACCACCCTGGAGTCCTCTCCTTTCACCTTTATGTGGGTTCCAGGATTAACTCAGGTCAAACAGCAAGAGCGTTACCCGCTGGGCCATCTTGCCAGCCCAGCATGCTGGCATAAGCAAATAAGCAAAGGGCAACTGAGGACCGAAGCGGGCAGAGTCCCCGGTCTACCTGAAGTCAGCCCTTTTGCCTTGCGCCCACTGAGTAGAGCCTGGACACGTAGCAGATGCTGGTCATTCTTCTGACTCTGGCCGATGGCGTGGACCTTCTGGGCGGTCTCACTTACCAGGCGGGCAGCCCCTGGAACAACACTCAGTGCCTCACTTCCAACGGAAGTGAGTACTTTTACTCTTGGTAGTAAAAGACAAGCTAGTCTGGGGGTGGGGGTCTGGGTCCGGCTCTAGCTTCTTGAAGATCAGGCAGGGCAGTTAGGGCCACTGTACATTCCGCGGAAGACGGGGACATACCAGACACTGTTGGAGGTGAGAAGCAGAGAGGCGTTCAGGACAGGCAGCCTCTGCCTGAGCTGAGGAACTAGAACTTACGTGTGAGCTGCTGGTAGTCAGGGCTGCTGGGAACGGTGTTCTCGGCCAAAGCCACGACAAGATTCTCGTACCTAGAATTGGACAGTGGGAAGGGAAGCAGAGCCAGGCTCAATGCCCTGCTTTCATAGGCTTGAAGATCACTTCCCCGACGTTCATTTCTCAACTGTCAGTCAGAAAGGGCCTGGTTCCTCCGTTGCCCCTCTTTAACCTGGGACTCTGAATCTGGGATCACATGACATTTCCATCCTACACTGAAGAATCAGGAGGCTGGGTCAGAAGAGGAAACCAAATCAAACCAAGGAGGCTACCACAGACAACCTGTGAGCCCTGGAACAGAACCTCAAGACTAGACCAACCCCTCATTGCCCTGAGCCTTCCCAGAGCCTGTCTCTGGCCTTGGTGCAGGTTCCTCCGTTCAGTATACAGTCCTACGATGCCACATCTGACGCTGCAAACCCTGGATATCCCCGTGGGTCAGCATTTACTCTGGTAAAAGCTTAGAAGCAACTTGGCCCAGAAAAGCAGAATTGGGATAGGACCTATGGCATCCCCCACAGAGCTGCAGGCCTACGTTATGCAGCCTGAGAGGATTAATTCCAGCCTAGAGAGATTCACACTCACTGTTGGAGCCGCTGCAGAGGCAGTGGGAGCAGGTCCTGGAGCTGAAGACCCCTAAATTCAGGGCGACCTTCCTGAAGCGTCACGAATCTCCGAAAACGCTTATTCTTCTTCAGCTGCACCTGGGTTGAGAGGGGTAGTTCCCACGAGGGAGAGAAGTCACTCCTCCTGTTACAGTCTGCAAGCTGCGCACTCCCGAGGGAAATCTGGCCCTCCTAGAGATGTTAGCAAGGAGCTGGGTTCTGATGCAAACAACTAATTAGGTCTCTAAGTTAAGGGGTAAGGAGGGAGAGACAGACTGCAGGTTACCTGGAGGGTAGTCTGAGACCGCTCTGCGTTGGCAGCAAATTGGGCATAGAGCTCCAGGTGGGGGCAGAAGCC
>NC_034611.1:48327006-48386287 GCF_900095145.1 Mus pahari
CATAGGCTGCCTTTGACACGTCCATCCAGTTCAGGTATTACAGTGTTTCTTCCATGTGCCGGACAGAGTCCACGCAAGGTTCTGAAAACAACCGGCTACTCAGAGCATGCGATGCATCAAAATGTCATGGATGGCGCTGACCTTAGCTTCAGAAAGGCCAACAGGGCTTTGCGCGTGCTAGGTGACCACATCCCACTCCCAGAAAGGCAACCTACAAGAGTCCTTGGCTGGCTGCCTCCTAAGGTGAGCACATGGAGGACAGACTTATTCAGACATAGAAATTTTGATGTGCGATATGACTGTCAGACAGGCAGACAACTTGAGGTACCATAAAACTGATTTCATGCTAGGCATGATCGTCCATACCCATAATCTCAGTACACAGGAGACTGAGGCAAGAAGATTATTTAGGGTTTGAGGCTACAAAGTGAGTTCCAAGCTAGCCTGGAATACATTCTGAGACCATGTCCCAAATAACAACAAATGGGTGCTTTCGGGGTGTCATTGTGGTTTGGCACAAGTCATTGACAATGAACCCCTAAGATAAGAACACCTGACGCGGTGTTCTGCAGGGAGAATATATTTGATAACTATTGAATAAAAGATTGAGTGCATGAGCCCTCCTCTCATGAAGTACAAGGACAGTAAGATAAAATGTCATAAATCACCTTAATGTGAATTGTGAGCAAAATTATAACCGAGGTCAAGCACGCAACAGTGGTGGTTCAGAGGCACCACTAAGCTCTTCCAGACAGAAGGGGGCGGGGAGTTGGTTAAGAAAGGCTTCCTTGGGGTTAGCAAGATGGTTCCGCAGATAAAGCCACTTGCCTCGCAAGCCTGACATGATGGCAGGAGACCTGTAAGGAGGAAAGAGACGTGTCTAGAGGGGTGGGATCTTGTGCTATTAGGAAGCATACAAAAATCTGACAAGACTCAAATGTTCAGAATATTTAGAAAGAAGGAAGTAAGAGCTGAGATTGGTGTTGGAGAAAGCTATCCATGCAGTTCCCAGGCTGCAATTAACAGTGTGGTCCTCTCTGCTCCTGTGGCCCATGACAGCCTGAGTTTGATCCCTGGAATCTCCATAAAGGTAGAAGAGAACTGATTCCATAACGCTGTCCTCTGGCCTCCACACCTAAACACATGCACACACACTTAAAAATTAAACTTCAAAGAAAAGAAAAAAGCTTCCTGGGAAAATTGCCTAGGAGCTGAGTCAAAGAATAGAAGGGATTTAGAAAAGTAAGATAATGAAAACATTAAACACCATGGTGGTTTACAAACATTAGAAACGAAAGTGAAGGGCTGGGGAGATGACTCAGATGTTGAAAGCACTGGTTGTTCTTCCAGAGGACCTGAGTTCAATTCCCATGACCCACACATGGCAGCTCACAACTGTCTGAAACTTCGGTTCCAGGGGAACTGACGCCCTCATACAAATATAATGCAGCCAAAACACCAATGCACATGAAATAAAAATAACCAAATTTAAACCTGGTTGGGTCCCTCAAATAAAGCTCCTCGGACCCTTGTGTACTAGGTACTACCTTTTATTTAGATCAGGAATCATCTAGAAGGCTCTCAAAGAGAAGCTAGGATAGCAGGGTTACCTAGAGCCAGCCTCAGGATGTAGCTGTATGTGTCAGGAATAAAAATAACTCAACGCATTCAATTAACCTAGACACCCACACTGGTGCATGCTCATTGCATAATCTTAGATACTGGCATGAAGCGGCCTTATTCTTTTATAGTTGCTGAGGCCATGGGAATCTCCTGGGAATGGGAGCTGCAGAGCTAAAGGCTGTCTGCTATTCTGTGCTGCATGCCTGGAGACACCAGCAGAGTCTGGGACACTGAGAGAGGCTTGGTAAAAAGTCACTAGATGGACAGATTGGGAGCCCCATCCATGCTCGCTCTGTCCTGATTCATAAAGAATCAGGCTGCCTGTGAAATCCGCGCTCATAGTTGCCTTCCACGTGGCCTGATGTGAGAACTGGGCTCTGTCACGCTCTTCAAAAGACTTCATTTTACATGTATTTGGTGTGTGTGTGTGTGTGTGTGTGTGTGTGTGTGTGTGTGCACATGCATGTGCCATGGCACACAGGGGGCAGAGGGCAACTTGTAGGAAATGGTTCTCTTTCCACCATTTCAATTCTAGGTTTCCACCTCGGATCATCAAATTCGGTGGCAAGTGTCTTTACCCATTAAGCCATCTGGCCAGCCTCTATTCAAAATAGTCCATGTCTCTTCTTTCTCTAGAATTCCAATCTCTTTACTGTGATTATGAATCCTTCTCCCCGTGGGGCTTCTACCTCTGATTCAAAGATGGGAACAGATTTTACCCACATCCATAGTTCCTTGAGGCAGAATTACAATATCTGTCCTCACGCAATGGAGCGAGAACTCAGAAAGGAGCCTTCGTTTTCATTTCCGCATCTCTAGTCCACGGCCCAGTGCCTAACATACCGTAGGTATTAAACAAATACGGCGGGCAAACATGAATGGCATTCTAGGCACCATGATGGAGATTCACAAAGGCAGTGCGGAGTTTGGAGAGAAGAATGAATAGTTTAGCTCTGGGAGCGAAGCTCAGTGAAAGAGTGCATGCACCGTACCCATGCCACCCTGGAGTCCGGTCTCCAGTACTGAAAAAGAAACACACACACACACACACACACACACACACACACACACACACACACGAATAATCTGACCAGAACATTAGGTGGAAGAGCAAGAGACAAGACTGGTTTCTTGGGTGAGGTTTTGAAGACCTGGAAGTCGGGAAATAAAGTGGTCAGACTTTGGCAGGCAGTCGGGGGAGCTATTAGAGTCTTGTATGTATACTCAAACAATCATGCTCAAATTTGCCTTCTACTTAGCTGTGAGCCCCTCCACCTACTCAACCCTAGGCTCCTCCAGGGTCTTTACCTGCCCCTTTACCCAAGACCTGACTGGGCCAGGATACATGCATGGATTTCTTGCTTCCTCAGCCCAACTCCACGGGGGCCCAGCTTCCTTCTTTCCCCTGCTCTGCCAGGGCCGGGAAGCAGGCCAGGCCTAGCAGAGGCCAGGAGCTGGGTGGTGCCAGGGAGAACCTATACAGTGCCAGGTAGTGCCTTGGGTTCCAAGCTGATCCTGATAACCTTCTTTCTGCCTATGAACACACCTGCCCCTCACCCCAACCCTACCCATTACCAGACCAGTGTCCAGGCTTTGGTATCGGGGAGGGGGCATAGGGCCAGACAGAACCTGTGGGACTTTGGCTCCATCTCTACAAAAGGGCACTGTGAGTCAGCCTGCTCCCCTCCAGGCTTGCTCCTCCCCTACCCAGCTCCTATTTCCGATGCACGTACAGCCCGTCCACAGTGTGTCCTGGGACACCCCAGTCAGCTGCATGGCTTCCCTGGGCCCCAGCCCCTGGGCCCCTTTGTCGACCCCAGCCCCTACTGCGCAGCTGCTGCTGTTCCTGCTGCTCCAAGTGTCTGCTCAGCCCCAGGGCCTGTCCGGGATGCAGGGGGAGCCTTCCTTGGGAGAAAGTTCATCTGGGGAGGATGAGCTGGGCGTGGATGTTCTGCCCAGTGAAGAGGATGTACCTGGAGAGGCGGATCCACCCGATGGGGAGGATCCACCTGAAGTTAATTCAGAAGACAGAATGGAGGAGCCCCTCGGGTTAGAGGATCTACCAACTTCCGAGGCTCCTGAGCACAGTCAAGGTTCCCACGGGGATGAAAAAGGTAAGTGGTCATTAACTTCCAAATCTAGGCTCAGGTAAGTTTATGCCTCCCCCCACCCCCACCAGAAACGCTAGCTGAGAGCATTCGGCAATTGTACTCTAATAGGTAGTCTTTCTCCCCTAAAAGGAGAGAAGAAAGAAAGCAGAGAATAGGGGGAAATTGAAGAGGAAATAGAACTAAGGAATGGACAGAGGGGGGAAATAAGTGGGAAATAAGTGTGTGTGTGTGTGTGTGTGTGTGTGTGTGTGTGTGGAGAGAGGGAGGTAGAAAGAGAGAGAAAGAGAGAGAGACACACAGAGAGACACAGAGACAGACAGAGAGACAGAGACAGAGAGATAGAGAGAGAGAGATGAAAAGGGAAGAGGAGGGGGCTTCTGGAGGACACACAAGGAGCTCACTGCCGTTACTCACCTATGATTTGCGGTGTGGGAATCGACAGGTGGAGGAACTCTGGTTTGCTCTGGGGCGGAGGGTGAGATAAGGTCTTATTGTGTAGATCGGATTGGCCTTGAACTATTTTCTGCCATTTACCCGCTTCTACCTCCGAGTTCTGGGATTTCAGGTGTGTGCGCCACGGTGCTTGGCTCTAAGCCAGGAACATTAGACAGGAAAGAGGGATGAGTGGGAAGGTGGGTGAGTAAGGGAAAAAGAACGATGATTTGGGTCTCAAACTGAAGCCGCGCGCTAAAGACTCTAGTTTGCAAACTATTGGTAGGTCTGCTGATGGCGCCTGCGGTGGCTGGTGGTAGGTCCACCGTGCTTTACGCCAGCCTTGCTACATCCTTTCTATTACCTGCAACACTCTTGTAAGACATCCGGGGCTGTGAGGCTCCCTGACAGAGCGGGAGGGAATTTTTTTTTTTTTTTTTTTTTTTTTAATTCTGGGCACTGGGAAGGGACTGGGCTGTAAGAGTGAGCTTGTTAATCCTTCTCATTTATGCAGGGGGTGGCCACAGTCTTTGGAGCTATGGAGGTAAGACACCGCCGGCTACACAGACCCAATCTGGGAGCTCAGCCCTGGTGATCCGCCGCACTAACATTCCCAGTAGTAGCCCTAGACTGGACCCAGGCCCTACTCTATGCCCCCAACCCCGCACTCCCCCACGCCAGTCCCCGGAGAGGGCTTCGCGGTCCCCCTTCCTCCCACCCCGCCTCCAAGCGTCCTGACTCCACCCCTCACTTATCCTAACGGTTCCTGTCCTAATCGCTAGATTTCTTGTACCTTTTCCTCTCACCCCCAGGCACCCTACTCTGGCCCCAGGTATCTTCAGCCTGTGCTGGCCGTTTTCAGTCCCCTGTAGACATCCGCCCTGAGCGCACCGCATTCTGCCGCACTCTGCAACCCCTGGAACTACTGGGTTATGAGCTCCAGCCTCTCCCGGAACTGAGCCTGTGCAACAATGGCCACACGGGTGAGGTGTCTGGGGTGGGACCTATGGAGGGGAGTGGCAATCAAACTGTGCACTTGGGAGTTCTGCTGGTGCTCCCGTGTGGGTAGACTTCTCACTTGCCACTCCCCACGCAGTACAGCTGACTCTGCCGCCGGGGCTGAAGATGGCTCTGGGACCTGGGCAGGAATACCAGGCCCTGCAGTTGCATCTACATTGGGGAACTTCAGATCACCCAGGCTCAGAACACACAGTCAATGGTCACCGTTTCCCTGCTGAGGTGGGGACTGGGCAAGAGGAACCAAGGGGGTATGACCAGAGGTCTGGCCGCTACCTGATCCTTCCATCCTCTCTAGATCCACGTGGTTCACCTCAGTACTGCTTTCTCAGAACTTCATGAAGCCTTGGGCCGCCCAGGAGGCCTGGCAGTTTTGGCTGCCTTTCTGCAGGTACCCTATTTGACACTCACGTCCTGTGGGTTCATGCATCTCGCTAGCACAGACACCATTCCAAGCACAAGCAGGTCAATTAGCTCTCAGCCCCATTCACTGCTTTGTTCATTGGCTCAGCACCAGCAGGGAACCAGGAAGCAGACTACCAGAAGGCTTCCTTTAGGACAGTCATAAGTGACAAACACGGAAAAAAACAGTGGTCACAGAGGAGGCGAAACTTAAATCTTTCATTGGTGGGAAACAAGGAGGAATACGGCACAGAGAGAGGTCAGTGTGAGCAAGGCCGGAGTATGGACCAGTCAAGGAGTGCCACAGAAACAAGCTAGGCCCCGGAAGAGCCATTTCTTTGCTGCTTCTGTGGCCCCTCACCTCCCTCTTTGTACCTGTAATAATCAAGGTCGCATACTCCAAGGTGGGAGGGAGGCAGGAAGTGGGGACGTCTATGAGACTCACCAGTGTGACGTCCACAGCACAAAGTTCAGGGAAGCGCCTCAGGAGCAGGTGTGCAGGCGTGAGTTATTAAAGTAAGCGCAGAGGTAGCACAAGTACAACATACGTGATGGTCTTCAGGAAACCACGGTGTGTATGTGTGTGTGTGTGTGCGCGCGCGTGTGTGTGTGTGTGTGTGTGTGTGTGTAAATAGTGGTGAGTGAAACGATGGAAATGAGCAGGACCTGGATCTCACGAGGCCTGGCAGCCTAGGAAACTTTCTCCCCTTCAGTTTGCCATTGCTAATTCATTTGCAAAGCAAGAGTAATAGAACTTGAATAAGACTGTATATTCCCCAGCCTTCTTAGAGGTGAGGAATGGGGGAAAAGACTATGGGAACCCCATCCCATGTCCAGGCCTCCAGCTGTAGTCCTAGAAACGGGTATCGGTCAGCTTTGCACTGTCTTCCGTGTTCACCCCTGCAGGAGAGCCCAGAAGAAAATAGTGCCTACGAACAGTTGCTGTCCCACTTGGAAGAAATCTCCGAGGAAGGTTAGTTGGTGGCTTGCCCAGTACGCATATATGGGAGGAGCTGAGGGTGAACTGGCTCTGACTGGTGAGAGCTAAACTGGAGAGAGACACACCTGGATAGGGGAACCACCGTCCACAGGCTTGACAATTAGATATCAGAGCCAAACAGAAAATAAAATTAGAGAAAACAAGCAAAGCTGAGCTTGGACATGGTGGCCTCCCTGGTCTATAGAGTGAGTTCCAGGCCGGTCAGGGCTACACCGTAAGACCTAGCCTCAAACACAAACAAAACAAAAAGCAAAATAGAGACTACAAGCCAAAGAAAATGTTTAAAATTTATATGACTGAATATGGAAAGCTAAACTTATTTTTCTTGGAGAACTGTCTATCATTTATAAACATCAAATATTTTCTATTTATTAATGTTTTCGAGCAGGTCATGGAAGTGCATGCTGATAATACCAGCTTTTGGGAGGTTGGCTACTTACTAAGCCAGCTTGAGATCATGTCTTCATAAAGACTAGGGCCAGGACTGGAGAGAAGGCTCAGTGTTTAAGAGCACCGACTGCTCTTCCAGAGGTCCCAAGTTTAATTCCCAGCCACCACATGGTGGCTCACAACTATCTGTAATGAGACCTGATGCCCTCTTCTGGTGTGTCTGAAGACAGCTACAGTGTACTCATATACATTAAATATATAATATTTAAAAAAAAGAAAGAAAGAAAAGGCTAGGGCTATAGCTCTGAGTAGCTCAAGAACATAGCATGCAAGCCGGGCGGTGGTGGCACACGCCTTTAATCCCAGCACTTGGGAGGCAGAGGCAGGTGGATTTCTGAGTTCGAGGCCAGCCTGGTCTTCAGAGTGAGTTCCAGGACAGCCAGGGCTACACAGAGAAACCCTGTCTGGAAAAAAAACCAAAAAAAAAAAAAAAAAAGAACATAGCATTCATGAAGCCTTAGGTCCAGAGCTGCAAAAACACTTTAGTCAAAAAGCTGGTTCCCTTCCATGACTGAGCCATTTTAAACCTCACTTTACTAGACTTCTAGGTGTTTTGATAAACTGGAACTCATAGAACTTTTGTGCCTGCTTCTTATCGTTGCAAATATTACATGTGTTTACAAGTTATTCTACTTGTCTGTGTAACCACGGGACTGTGCTCAGTAGATTGAATAAAGCCCCCCCCACCCCCGCACCCTTCCTCCCGGAGCTACATCCCAATTCCACTTTATTCCAGTCTGGGGTTAAGTCAGCAGTTGTGTATTCAGATGATTGAAGGTACCACAGGAGGGCTTATGAGCTTTTGGCTTGAGGCTGGAGAGATGGCTCAGCAGTACAAGGCCTCCTCTAACTGCCCAAAGCCCCTTTACTTCCTTTTAGATCATCCACACATAGTAAGAAGCATCGAAACCATGCTTGTCCCAAAAGCTTCCAAGTGGCGGTGTCTGGGTGGGGGGCGGAGGAGGCAGGGGTGATCCAGGTGAGACCTCAACACAGACCCAATCCGTAGGCTCCAAGATTGAGATCCCAGGTTTGGATGTATCTGCACTGTTGCCCTCGGACCTCAGCCGCTACTACCGATATGAAGGGTCTCTGACCACACCTCCCTGCAGCCAGGGGGTCATCTGGACTGTGTTCAACGAGACAGTGAAGCTGAGCGCTAAGCAGGTTAGAATGGGGCGCGGTATTTACCCGGGGTGTTGGAAAATAGGAATGTGGGAAGAAATACCCGGGGTGTTGGAAAATAGTAATGTGGGAAGAAACGAGGAAGGGGCCATGCGGTATAGATAGACAGAGATTTGGGGACCCCTCATTTCTTTTTGTCTTGAGCCTGTACTATCCATCCACCCCTCCACTTCCCCAGCTCCATACTCTCTCCGTTTCCCTGTGGGGACCTCGTGACTCTCGGCTACAACTGAACTTCCGAGCCACGCAACCCTTGAATGGGCGAATGATTGAGGCTTCCTTCCCTGCTGCAGCGGATAGCAGCCCTGAGCCAGGTGCCCAGTTATCTGATAGCCCATGCTGCCACATGCCCAGTCAGGGGTCCTGCCTCTTCCTGTGTCTTCATTTGTACCAGCCTGTCCCGGGTACTCATGGGTCCTGGTTCTAATGTCTCCTTTTATCTCTTCAGTCCACACGAATTCCTGCTTCACTACTGGTGAGTCTGGGTCCCTTGTTCCTGATGCTGGTGTGTGTGGGGGGAGAGGGCCACACCCTTTTAGTATTTCAGACCAGGAGCTAGCCTTTACTTTTTCTGTCGAATAAATTTGATCCCCAAATTGATGTGATCGGTCAGGTAAGAGACCTGTACCTCTGGCTTAGTTGTCAGAATGAGGCTCCAGAAATTTCCTGTGAGACCCCTCCCCCAAGGCACCTTTCACCTAGCTGCTAGAAGGGAGTGCTTTTTTTTTTTTTACCCTTCTCACTATCTGCCTCCATCCTCCAGATGGCCTGTTCTGCAGACCAAAGCCCTGGGGGCTACCTGAACACTCACTAGGGAAAGGGTCAGGCAGGCAGGAGTATGGGAAGCCAGCTTGCAGGGAATCCCCTGGCGTCCCCAGAAGCAGCCCCCTCTCCCCTTCCAGGTGACATCCTAGCCTTGGTGTTTGGCCTTCTCTTTGCTGTCACCAGCATCGCCTTAGTCCTACAGCTGAGGCGGCAGCACAGGTATCTATGGCTCTCCCTTGGCATAGCCTTGTGGTATAACCCGGAATTCCCAGACTGCTCTCATTCGGAGTTGGTTTTCTGATTCTCGTTCCTTGCTCTATAGGCACAGAAGTGGGACCAAAGATAGAGTTATCTACAGCCCGGCAGAGATGACAGAAACTGGAGCCTAATAAGGAGGAACCAGCTAAAGGAACCTGGAAACCTTGTCCTGTCCTGCCTGTTATACAGCCTCTTTTTAACCACTACGAAATCATTTCCATCTTTTTAACTTTCTTCTTTTCCTTCAAGCATTGTGATAGGAACTAACGGTGGAAAGGCAAGATCGGACTCAATTCTTACTGGGTTTTGATGGTTTTGAAGACAGGGTTTCTCTGTGTAGCCCTGGCTGTCCTGGGACTCACTCTGTAGCCTAGGCTGGCCTTGAACTCAGAGATCCGATTGCCTCTGCCTTCTTAGTGCTGGGACTGAGGGTATTAACCACTACCACCGCCACCCTACAATTCTTGCTTTTACTCTGCAGTCAAATGCTCTACCACTGAGCCACACACCCCTTCATCTTACTATGCAGCCAGACTGGCCTTGAACTGTGAATGTATGGTGATAGAGTTTGAACCCAGGGTCTTACCTACTAAACAAGTGTTCTATCACTGACCTAAGCTTCTAGTCCCTTCTCTTGAACACTCATTCTCCTGTACCAGCCTTTTGAATGCTGGGATTACAGGTATGCGCCATCATGCCTGGCTCATCCCAATTTATATATATATATATATATTCCTAATAAAACTCATTTAGTTGCCTTTATTCCTCACATCAAAAGGATCTTATATTAATTTCTTATGTTTGTCGGGAAAACAAGGCAACTTCTACAAGCTGAGGGTTTTACAGTCCCAGAGCGGGAAGTCTGCATGAACGTTACGGCTAGTCCAGGTATGCGTGGGCTGTATTCTCCCTGCCTTTCTCAAGCGGAGCACTTCATTTTAGATGACTCCTGCGTTCCTTGCTCCTGACCCTTCCCAGCATTCCTTGCTCCTGACCCCTTCCCTAGTCCAACTCCTCACGTCCATTGTCACATCTTCCTCTACTGCCTCTGACCTCATCTCCACACTCTTTTCTTTCCTCTTTTGCCTCACTCTGTAGCTCAGACTGGAGCTACAGATCAAGACTTAGTCCTTCCAGCCTTCGCCTCCCAAGTGCTGGGATTACAGGTCCGCACCATCACGCTCGGCTTTCCGAACCTTTGAGGAGGACCTTGTGATTATTCCGACACCTAGCAGTGTGTGTTAGGAGGTTGGCTTGGCCACACCTCTAAACTTCAATTCATACCGAGCTAGCTAGTCTTTCTGGCTTTTACCCTGATGGAGGAAAATCTGTCCATTCTTGCAGTTTTGCCTTTAGACTGCCTGGCCCAGTGCCTACTGGAGCAGAGGTGTGCCATGGATAGTGGTTCTGCTCTGTGGGGACCACAGCTTGCTGAGCCTGGTACCCATACCTCATAGCTCCCATTGAAAGTGGGACTGCACTACAGGGATGGGAGCCAGGCTTGGCTCAGTCAGGGTCCTTCCAGCTCCACTGACAACAACACAAAAAAAGGCTTAAAGGGCCCTGGCATGCCAGTAACATCAGTTTATTGGCCCGAGGAGGCAACTATGTAGTCTGGTAGGCAGCAGGGCCAGCCCTTACAGGTTGTTGAGTTCCAGAAGGGTCTGGTCCAAGGTCTGGTGAATCTCCACGTTCTCTTCCTTGGCACTAGCCAAAGTCTCTGTGAGGGGAAGCAGCAGGTGAGGTAGGGGAGGGTAAACAGGGGGGAAGGGGACCATGGACAGGGAAAGGTGACACAGACAAAAACAAACCATGTTAGGAGTGTTAGGAAACACTTTATGGATCTGGGGCATGTTAGGAGACCTGGGGCATGTTAGGAGACCTGGGACATGTTAGGAGACCTGAGTCATGTTAAGAGACTGGAGGCCTATCTATGGTAGGGGTAAGTGGGTGGACTGTCCAGACACAAATCTGGCTCCAGGACTTGACTGGGGTAGTGACAATGGGATGGGGAGGCCTGTAACGTAAACGGGGTGCCTTCCTTTAGAAGGTTAGGAAAGTTGGAAACAAAAGGAAAGACAAAGGTTCAGTCAGGAAACGGAAGGTCAGACGAGACAGAATTGGGACAGAAAACAGACCTGCAATTGCTGCAAAAGCCCCGCTTGTAGAGATCCAAGACTTTAACGACCTTCACACCAGACCTTTCCTGACCTTCCGGCCCCCTCCCCTGACCCCAGCACCCCATTTCCCTCTCAGCCATTCCTTCAGATCCTGGAATCCCAGTTAAGTGTGCCAAGGTCAGTGACGGGCTTCAAGGTGGGGAGGAAGGGTGTGTATAGTCACATGCATTGATTATCAGAAAGTGACAGGCTAGGAGTGCCGGGCAGGAGGGTCTATGTGAGCCACCGTGTGCAGAGGGAGGAGGGCTGAGCGTCACAGATTGAGGACGGCAGTGACAGCCAGGGTCTCAGGAGTGAATCAGTGCTTTGAGAGGGAGAAGAGCTTCTGGAGGAGAAGAGCATGGAGACCAAGTTCAGAGTTTATTAAGTAGTGGAGGGGTGGAGGTCAGTGCATGGTGGATAGATGGCAGGAGAAAAGCCAGTGCCAGAGTGGGTGGCAGGGGTGGCAGACGCGTTCCTCAGGCTGCCCTCAGGCTGGCTGTGCAACGTGGCCAACTGGTGCTCCTCCTGGATGCCCCCTCCCCTCAGAGAGAATGGAAAGAGAGGAGAGAAAGGGGCCCCGTGACGGCCACAGTGGGAACTCAGAGGGAAGTGATGTCATTGAGTGCGTTGTCCAGCTCCTCGCTGATGGCCTTGTACTTCATCTTCTGTGCATAGACTTCATCTGGGGAGTCCGAAGAGGGGGAGGAGGGGAGGGAGCACAGGGAGAGGAAATGGAGAAGGGAGGAGGAAAGGAGGGAGGTGATGATGAAATAGAAAACAGAATCAGAGGGGTGGACAGAGGAGAGAGGCCGGAGGACAGGCTAGATGGCAGTCAGGGCTTCCTCTTCCCCAGCTTCTCTGCACCCCAACTTCTCACTCCCCCCTACAGTCTCCCAAGAGCCTGTGGGCAGTGAGTGCTCTGTGCAGGCAGGCGGGCATGCTTAAGAGGGAAAGGAAGGGTGCTGACCAGGAGTCTAAAGTCCTAATGCTGGAGATAAAAATGCCTGCCTGCCTGAGAAGACTGGAAACGGGAGAGATGAAAGTAAACGGTTATCAGAGTGAAAGGGAAGGGCCACCTTGGTTGATAACAGGAATTATTAATCCTACCACAGACCAGAAAAATCCCTGCATTCCTGTTTTTGCCAATCAAGTAGCAGCTGGGGATATAGCTCAGTGGCAGAGAACTTGCCTAGCATGTGTGAGGCCTTGGGTCTTAGGTTCAATCCCCGGCACTGAGTTAAAAAATAAAATCTTTAAAAAAATAAAATAAAATAAATAAAAAATAAANAAAAAAAAAAAATCAGGGGCTGGGGAGATGGCTCAGTGGTTAAGAGCACTGACTGCTCTTCCAAAGGTCCTGAGTCCAATTCCCAGCAACCACATGGTGGCTCACAACCATCCGTAATGGGATCTGACGCCCTCTTCTGGTGTGTCTGAAGACAGCTACAGTGTACTCATATGAATAAAATAAATCTTAAAAAAAAACAAAAACAAAAACAAAAACCAAATAGCTCAGTATTTGGTACAGAAGTCTTGGGGATGCAGACAGTTCAGTGGTAGGGCACTTGTCTAAAACATATGAGACTGTGGTTTCCATCCCCAGCCCTGGGGTGGGGTTGTCTCTCTAATATCACTATTGTCTTGTGCTTAGAGATGGTAATTACTTGATTAGTGTTATGCAAGTGTAATGCTGGCGATGCCTAATCCTGTAATTCCAGTATTGTGGAGCCAGATTCCAGGGCATTGCCATAAATCTGAGGCCAGCCTGGTCAACACAGTAAGACCGTGTCCGGTGAAAGTCAGCAAGAACTTGGAATAGACTCTAGAGTATGTGGGCTCTTGTTTTGTTTTATGTTTTTAAACCAGGGCCTCCTGTGTGATCTCCTGCACCCCTCAGGAATTCAATTCAATTTTGTGGATACATATGATGTATGTGTGTGCACATGCGCTATGCTGTCTGTGTGAGGGTCAGAGGTCAGCTTTGTATTTTGGTCCTTAACTTCCACTTTGTTTGAGGCAGGGTCTTATCATAACTTCAGATGCCAGGTCAGTTGAGCTTCTAGCCATTCTCCTGTCTCCACCACCCAGTTTCTATCCTATGGCCATAGGAGTTGTTGCTGGGATTGCAGACCCAGATTACTGTAGCCAGCTTTTACATGGCTTCTGGGAATTATGTTTGTGGGACAAGTGCTTTACCTACTGAGCCACTTCCAAGCTCAGGAATATGTTGTCTTTTTTTTTTTTTTTTCCAATTTAAAAAAAAAAAAAAAAAAGATGTCAGGTGGGGCTGGGGAGATGGCTCAGCGGTTAAGAGCACTGACTGCTCTTTCAGAGATCCCGAGTTCAATTCCCATCCATCACATGGTGGCTCATACCATCTATTATGGGATCTGATGCCCTCTTCTGGTAGTGTGTCTGAGAACAGCTACTATATATATATATTTTTAAAATGTGGATCTCTGTGAGTTTGAGAACTATATAACCAGGGCTACACAGAGAACCCCTATCTTGATTTTTTTTTTTTTTTTTGTTAATTTCACATGTATAGGTGTTTTGCCTGCATGTCTGTTCACTGTGTGCATTCCTGGTTCCCAGAGAAGCCAGAAGAGGGTGTTATACCCCCTAAAACTGGAGTTACCGAATGTGAACCACCATGTAGAAGCTGGGGGACTCAAGCCTGGGTCTTCTGGAAGAACAGCCAGTGCTCTTAACCACTGAGCCAGCTCTCCGGCCCCAGCAATCTGGTTGTAACTCCTCAGATTATCTGGCAGAGCCTGCAGAGCCCTGGGTTAAGCCACTTAACAGACAATGAGATAAGGGACAGGCTGTCTTGGCAGGTGAGGAGGAGAGTCCTTTTTACCTTCTAGGTCATCAATGGTTTTCTCCAACTTTGCCACAGATCTTTCAGCAAACTCTGCTCGGGTCTCAGCCTGAAATAAAGAAGGGATAAGAGACACTGGCCAAGAAAGAGGCCTCCCGGGAGAGAGGGCCTCCCCTAGGTCACCCTTCTGCCTCACCCCTACCCCTCAGTCTCCTGCCACAGGCGTTCTCACCTCCTTCAGCTTCTCTTCCAGAAGTTTGATCTCTTCTTCGTATTTGTCCTCTTTGGTGGAATACTTTAAGAGACATACACAGGCCGCTGTCAGTGAACCACTCCAGCTCCACGCTGAACCTCCTTCGGGCTCCTGTCGACCTCCACTAAGCACCTAGCCCTCCTGACCTAGGCCCTCCCCTCCGCTCTGCCCCGCCCCTTCCTCGCGGCCCCACCCCCCCCTATACCTTGTCCGCTTGGGCTTCCAGGGATTTCAAGTTGTTGGTAACAATTTTCAGCTCCTCCTCTAGGTCCCCACATTTACTGCAGGGGCGTGTGGCAGGATGGAGCGTGAGGGCACAGTGAGGTGAGGCAGTGGGGCGGGCGTGGGGCGTGGGGGGGGGAAATGGGGTGGCACAGTGGGGGAGGGGCGGAGGAGAAAAGAGAAGAGCGAAGTGGTGAGAGAAGAGTGACAGCAGGCTGAGTTTGGAAGCCCCGCCCCCGCCCCGCTCCGGCTGCAGGAGAGAGACAGTAGTAGCCTGAGACTGGGGAGTGAGAAAAGGTGTCATTGCCTAAAAGGCCCAGAGAGGCTACTACCTCCTCCTCTGAGGCTATCAGCGACTTGAGGGCCTGGTCCATGGTTCGAAGCTCCTCCTCCAGCTGCCTGGCTCGGCTGGGGGGGCGGCGGGCATAGATCAGAGGACAGAGCCTGTTCCTGTGGCCTCTGGCCCGGGGAGGAACTGCCTGACCCCTGGGCACAGTGTCCCCCAGCTGAGCCCTCAGGCCGAGTTCTATCGTTTCCATTGACACCCGGGGTAGCCTCACCTCTCAGCCACCTCGGCTCTCTCTTCTGAGCGCTCCAGCTCTCCTTCCAGGATCACCAGCTTCCTGGCCACCTGAGGGAGAGAGAGAAGCAGGTCCAGTGGTGACCGCCTGGGACTTCGGGGACTGCCGGTGAGAGTGAGTGGGACGAGGCCCGCACCTCCTCATATTTGCGGTCTGAGTCCTCTGCGATGTGCTTGGCTTCCTTCAGCTGCATCTCCTGCAGCTCCATCTTTTCCTCATCCTTCATGGCCCGGTTTTCAATGACCTTCATGCCTCTGAGAAGCGAGGGGGACAGAAGTGAGTGTGGGGCCAGCGCCAGCAGAGACGGGGGTCCCTCCCTCTGCAGTCCCTACCTACCCTGCCTTACTTCAGGGCCCCTCTTCCTCACCTCTCGCTCTCATCGGCGGCTTTCTCAGCCTCCTCCAGCTTTTGCAAGGCTGTAGCCAGGCGCTCCTGTGCCCGATCCAACTCCTCCTCTACGAGCTGAATGCGGCGGTTCAGGGAGGCCACATCTGCTTCAGCCTGTGGGTCAGAGGTCAGAGGACTTTTTATGCCTTAGTTAGAATCCGCTAAGCTCCAAAGACAGTACATTTCTCCTCCAGAATCTTAGCTTTCTGCTTTCTAGGTCTTCAACTTATTTCCCCCATGTCAAACAGTCTTGTACCCAGGTAAAAATCTGCGTTCCCCCACAAGCTCCATTCTCCTGCCGTGGTACCTCTTCCAGCACTATGCCGGGTTAGCGATTAGGTGGTTGGTCCCGGTAACTCCCCTGAGAGCACTTCAAATGCTAACACCTAAGTCTGAAGCAGCTCTGAGTCCTACTATGCAGAGCCTAGCTCAGGTAAAGGGCAGAACAGGCAAGAACCAAGACTTTGTCGCTGCTAAAAATCGGCCAATCACAGAATCGAGTTCTGTGACATCACCAGCTGCTAGGTAGACTTCCCAGCCATGGACTTCAGAGGCCAGCCAGGCCTGTAGGGAACCGTGGCTGTAGCAAAGGGCTCCGTGCCAAGGCAACAGTGGGGTGGGGGAAGGGAGAGCAAGTGATGATGATACTCAGACTCTGAATATGGAAAGAGCTTTTGGAGAAGGTCCATAGAGACCCAGGCTAGCCTGGGAAACAGACGCAGGGAGGAGCAGGATTGCCCATAAGGAAAATGACAACAGCAGTGTGGTTTTTAAGTGCACTGGCTCAGAGTCAGACTGTCTGTCGTCTTAGAACCCTGGCTCGGCCACTCCACACTTGCTATATGACCTTGGGCAACACTTTTTGGCCTCCCGAAGCCTCAGTTTTCTCCTTCAAAAATCGGAGTTAACAACCACAGCTTCCTAGGACGCTTCTGAGATAACTAACGCGCTATTAATCCACAGGACCACAGGGGAGGCTCATAAACTATTCAATTCCGTGCTACACTCACCCCACTGAGCTCTCCAAGGAGGGGTCTCAGACTCTCGTGCCTTTTAAAAACAAGTATTTATTTTTATTCTATGTGTATCGGTGTTTTGCCTGTCTGCATGTATACTGGGTGTGTGTGTGTGTGTGTGTGTGTGTGTGCGTGTGCGCGTGCGCGCGTGTGTGTGCCTAATGCCCATATGGTTGTGAGACCCTGGGCGCTGAACCCAGGTATTCTTCAAGAGCGGCAAATGCTCTGAACCACTGAACCATCTCTCCAGCCCCCTGTCCATTTTATTTTTTAAGCTCCCAGTTAGTTCTAACGATAAGCCACCTATGGGAACAGTGACGCACTCTGCCGATACGACATTCTGAACATATTGCCTGTTCAGAGTCCTCCCTGTATAAATGTCAGATAGCCCTGTCTTGTTCTCCAAGACAAAAACCACAGTGACCCCTGGAGTGATTTAAGACCAAAAGGAAGAAAGGACTGGACTAGTGGAGGGTTAGGGAGGGAGCTCAGGGGCGGAGCTGGGTGGTAGCACTGAGGGTGGGGTGGGGCTGGCAGAGCCGGCGGACCCTGGGCGACACTTCATAGCAGGAGAGACACAGCACCATATATAGAAAGCGGTTTACAGCTTGCCCTCCAGGTGCCTTCAGTACCTGGAGTCTGGCCACCTAGAACAAGAGACCATCATGGGCACAGGGCCCAGTGACTCAATGTGGAAACACTCTGGGGACAGCATAGGGGAGAACGGCTCTGGGGGACACTGGAGGATTACTCTAGAGAGATGGTGGTGGTAGGGCAACAAATGGCTGCCAAGCTTGGGAAGTCCTGGGGTCATTATAAGACTGATATCCGCCATGTCTGTTCTTCCGAGCTCTGGCTGCTGGCTGTTCCCCCCCAGCACAGGGATGCCGCTGTTCCCAGTGGATGAAGGGCAAACAAAAGAGAGTAGCGGAATCGAGCCATCGCCTAAGTTAACTGCTACGTTCAAGGCAACACTGTGAACTTGGTCTGCATTTCCTATTTATGACTGGCAGGGCTGCCCGCTTCCCCAACTGTCCCTGCCCCCCCACCCCCAGCTCCTTGGGTTTCCAGTCTTGCCTCCAGCTGCACTGAGCCCAGGTTATTTATAGAGTATCAGATGCCCAGGGTCAACTTTGCTAGCAGCTGCAGGTCAATTCCCTCCCAAGTGCCAGGGCTCATAGAGATCCAAAACTGGAGACTAGAGGTGAAGGAAGCCCAGCCCTGGGGGAATGGGGAGGGGAGGGGAGGGGAGGAAGAGAATGAGAAACAGTAACATCATCTCAGGTGTTCAGATCAAGGCTTACACCCTACTCACAGACCCATCTTAAATCTAAAATGAAAAAACTGAGGCAAGGAATGGTGAAAGTGGAGCGTCCGAAGTCACATGACCAGGCTGCATCTAAAGTCACCAGGCCAGGCTGCCTGAAGATGTGGGCTGGGGAATGTTGGGAAGCAGAAAAGTCTGGTTGGGGATGGGCAGAGAGACCTCAGGGTAAGCGGAGCCTGCCAAGGTGGCTGCGTTGGCACCTGTGGCCCTGTCCCTCTGCCCTGCGGCCTGGCCTGGGCTTGAAGTTGACAGCTTAATGAGGGTAAATGAGGAGCTGGTAGAACCTGAGCCGAGGCCCCAGGGCAGCAGTCCCTCTGGTGCCAGAGGTCAGGGGTGGGCACTTCCACCTCGGATCGGAGCCCCATCTCTGGAGCGCCTCACCTCTCCTGCCCCTCACACTCGCCAGCTCCTCACACTCAAGCCCAGCCCTCAGACACACCAAGCAGTGCAGCTGCAGTCTCCACCTCTTCATTCTCCGAGGGGAGGATTAACCGAGAGGGAGGGTTCACTCTCACCTCCCACCCCCCTACGGTGACTCTACAATGACTCACTACTGGATCACCGCACATTCTAAGGGCTGGAACCCAAAAGAATTACAAGGCTGAGTCCTATAGGGAAGTAGTAGGTGGTTTTGATTCACCTAGTGTCTTGGGCTACTTGTGTAAACCTGCCCTCGGTTGGTGTTACAGAGAGGAAACCTGTCTGTTCTGTGTGCTGGAGAGACCTGCATCCCTTTCTCCCTTCTTGACCACGCCTGGGGCTCCTTTAAGCCCCCACAAGCCCACACTCACGTCGGTGGCCTTCTTCTCGGCCTGCTCCAGTTTCTCTTGGGCATCCTTCACGGACTCGGAATACTTTTCCACCTCATCCTCTGTCCCCTTCAGCTTCTTCTGGAGGGCCTGCTGCTCTTCCTCCAGCTGTGGAAGACGGAGATTTGATCGGGCAGCTCTGGGTCAGGCCCCAGAGGCAAGGAAGGAAGACAGGTCTGGGAAGTGTGTGTGTGTGTGTGCTGGGGTGGGGGTGTGCTTCTAGGAGATACTTGGAGATTGTTGGGGGAGAAGAAGGGTAAACATAAGGACGATCCAATCAGTAGTGTTAGAAGGCCCTGGGAGGAGAAAGTGACAAGCCCCAGGGAGCTAGGACCCATTGCAGCTTTGTAATGACTGGAGTGGTAACTGGGCACTCTCCAGGCCACGGTGGGTGGGGTGAAGCCTCTAGTTAGGGCTGAGCTCTAGAGGGTCCCGTAAGGCCCAACCCTCACACTGATGAGAAGGCATCGGGGAGCAGACTCGAGGCTGGGGGAGGGCAAGGGGGGTTACACGGGGCCCCACCTGCTTGCATCGGTCTTCGGCTTGCTTCTTGTCGGCTTCGGCCTGCTCCGCGCGGTCGATGGCATTCTCCTTGTCCAGTTTCAGCATCTGCATCTTCTTCTTGATGGCGTCCATGGCTGCGGTGGGGAGTGGGCCGGCGGGCGAGCGGTGAAGAGTAGGTAGACTGGGCTAGGCGCGAGCACTGGATGCACAGGGGACAGGTCAGGAGGACCAAGAGGGACTGTGATGTCCCAGCAGCGCGGGCGCCTAAAAGGCGGGGAGGAGCCGGGAGGAGCCGGGGGACCAGGACCCTCCCCCACCAAGGCCCAAACCTTGTAGGGGCAGAAGCACTGCCGGTTCTCGGGGCGCGGCCGCCCTTTGCGCCCACCCCTCGGGTCCGCCCCCTCGGGTCCCGGCCCCGCCTCCTCTCCTCCCCAGCCAGCCGTCGGAAGCAAAACTAGCTCCCTGCTGGCTGTAAAAACCTTGGTCAGCAGAGGCCACAAGACCCTTGGGCCGGGGGGCTCAGCGCTTCCTCTGAGTGACAGGCGGGCCCAGCGGCAGCTGGGGCTGGGGCCCCCGGAGCTATTTCAGGGCGTGAGCTCACGACAGCTGCCTGGGCACCGAGACCGCGTGCCCTCCCTCGGCTAGCAGCAGCCGCTACCCTTAATTTAGAAGTTTCCTGTAAATCCCCCCCAGATTAAATGTCTCTTGGGAGGCGGATCTCCTGCACGCCTCGTGTGCCTCAGTTTACCCCGGGTCCCAGACTCCCAGGTTTGCGCTACCGACGTGGAGGTGGAGGCTAAGTCTTTTTCTTGTGCTTGGGGAAACTGAGGCAGGAGGACTGCTGTCCCCCCGAGGACTGGCCTGGCATCTCCTTCCCAGTCTCAGTGCCCAGAGCCAGGTCCTCAGCGCCTGCCCGCCCCGCCCCCCACGTGCCCCGCATATTTTCCACGAGGCTGAGGCTCGGCTGGCCCAGGGCGCTCTCCCCACCCCCACTCCCACCCGGGACAAGGCGCTCCCGCCCCCTCGGGCTCTGACTGCTCCTCCTTTCTCCTCTCTCTCTTTCCCTGGCGCCCGCCCTCCTCCTCCTTTCTCCCAGCGGACTCGGCGGTCTTCCCCAACGGGCCAATTTGACTCCGAATTTTCTTTTCTGCCCTTTTTTGGGATGTTTCCCCGTGGGGAGGGCGGGGCCGGGCCACCGAGAGCCGAAATCGAACGCGGGGAAGAATTACGCAGCCACCAGGCGTAGGGAGCGGGTGGTGAGAGCTCCCCTCCTCAGAGGCTTCCCACAAACAGCGGCGGAGCTGGGCGAGGGTGGCCGGGTTCTCTTTCTGCTTGCTGGGGTGGGCGAGGGGAGCGAGCGCCGCGGCGTCCCAGAGGGGGGCGCCTCTCCTGGAGCAGCAGATACAGAGGAGTCCGAGGCCTGAGATTTGCTGGTGGCCTGGGGACCACCGTGGGATTCCTGGGAAGGGGGGCTGGCGGGTGTGCAGGGGACACGGGGTGAATCCCCCCCATCTGCTCGCTGTCTACTAACTGGACCCACAGCAACTAGAGCACTTCTCACCTGACCTCGCCATTGACACTAGCCCACTGCTGTGTGTTCCCTAAACTCTGTGCAAGACAAAGATGTCTCATCCATCCAATAAGCCTTACCTTTCACCCCCTCCTAGTCCTTCACTTTTCATATGCACAAACCCCTGGACATCCTTCTAGCTACTTAATTGGATGGCTCCTTGAAGTCCAAGTGGGCTCTGAGCTTTTTTTTTTTCACAGTTCCTGTCACTTTCTGTGTTGGCCTTGCAGGGCCATGGGCTTCTTTGTTCCTGGTTCTCTAACTAACCTGGCTTTTGCTGCCAAACTTAGTGTCTGTGTGTGTGTGTGTGTGTGTGTGTGTGTCTCTGTGTGTTTAAGTTAGTGAATAGAAAATCCTCCAATTTTCCAACTGTCCCCTCCCTATTCCTTTTGGGCCTTCAAGATTTAAAAAAAAAAAAAAAGAAGAAGAAGAAGAAGAAACCTACTCACATTTCTTAATATGGTAGAACCACTCTTTGTTTGAGTCCCTGCCTCTTTCGCCAGCCTCATCTACAGTTCCCAGCCTCACTCCAATCCTCAGACTTTACCTTACGTTCATCCTGAGCTATGGACAAGGGCTGGAAATAGCCATCCATACCTTTCTTAACAGCGTCCACATTTTATGCATTCTGTTCCCTCTCTCTAAAACACCCTTCCCCGAAGCTAATTCCTAGTGGCCTTTAAGGCTCAGATCAAGTGTCAGCTCTTCTGGGAAGTCTTCTCTGGCCACTTCCCTCCTGGCCCTTGCATCCAGTAGGTGCTTGTTTTCCCATGTGAGCTTTCTCAGTCTAGTCTCCTGCAACAAACGCTTGTACCTGTTTATCTTGTGCGGCCTGCAGAGAAAGGGCTATTGTTCTCCGTTCAGAGTTCTCAGCCCCTTCCTTGAACAGTACCGGGCTTAGACAGTACTTGATAAACATTTGGCAGATGTGGTTTTTACATAGCCGCTTCCAGGCACTCAAATGTAACAACTAATATGGAGAATTTAGAGAAATGGACAGCCTAGTGCAGAACTCAATTATTTTTGGTATTAGACCTCCTTATGCTCTTAGAAATTATTGAAGATTCCTCAATAGTTTTCGTTAAAGTGGATGTTATCAGATATCTGCAGTTACTGTATTAGGCTGCAAGCCCAGAAAATGTAAAGATATTTATGAATTCATTAAAAAAAATCACAAAAGTTAAAGCTGGAGATGTAGCTTAGCTAGTGTTTGCCTAACTTACACCAGACTCTAGGTTCAGTTCCCAGCACAGCATGTACCAATCAGGGTGGTACACACCTGTAATCCCAGCACTCAGATGGGGATTTGAGGATCAGAAATTCTAGGTCATCCTCCACTACACATGCAGATTGAATCCAACATGGACTACAGTTAGAACTATCTCAGACAAAACAACACACACATACACCCCTATTATACACTATTATGGTAATATAAATAATACTTGGATTAAAAAAAGTATATCAGGGGCTGGAGAGATGGCTCAGGGGTTAAGAGAACTGACTGTTCTTCCAAAGGTCCTGAGTTCAAATCCCAGCAACCACATGGTGGCTCACAACCATCCGTAATAAGATCTGATGCCCTCTTCTGGTGCAGCTGAAGACAGCTACAGTGTACTTACATATAATAAATAAATAAATAAATAAATAAATAAATAAATAAATAAATAAAAGTATATAAGGCTGGAGAGATGGCTCAGTGGTTAAGTGCACCAACTGATCTTCCAGAGGTCCTGAGTTCGATTCCCAGAACCCACATGGTGCTAACCATCTCTAATAGGATCTGATGCCGTTTCCCGGTGTGTCTGAAGACAGCTACAGGGTATTCATATACATAAAATAAATAAATCTTTAAAAAATAAAAATAAAAAAGTAAATCTTCCTCCCTCAAATTAGTGAAACATGGCAAATGTATATATGTATATATGTATGTATGTATGCATGTATGTATGTATGTATGTATGTATGCATGCATGTATATATGTATATATGTATGTATGTATGTATGTATGTATGTATGTATGTATGTATTTATTTATTTATTTGAGACAGGGTTTCTCTGTATAGCCCTGGCTGTCCTGAAACTCACTCTGTAAACCAGGCTGGCCTCAAACTCACATATATCTGCCTACCTCTGCCTCCCAAGTGCTGAGATTAAAAGCGTGTATCACCACCAGTTGGCAAGAAATTATGATATTTTTGTTATCTGGGAAAGGGTTGAGACAGGGTCTCATGTGCCTACCCACGCTGTCTGGTCTTGAATTTCTGAGGTTGGCCTTGAATTCTATCTATCTATCTATCTATCTATCTATCTATCTATCTATCTATCGATCTATTTTTAAGGCAGGGTCTCTCTATGTAGCCCTGGCTAACCTGGAACTTGCTATGTAGACTGGGCTGGCCTGGAACTCTTAGCCACCTTTCTCTGCCTGGGATCAAAGGTGGGTGCCACCATGTCCACCTTGAACTTCTTATCCTCTCTTTTTTGGGTAATCATGTACTCATACATAATTTTGTTATGTCATTAATTGGTCATTTGAAAAATACTGATTCACTGAACCACACAGATGTTCTGAATGTTAACACATCTCAATAAATTCACTATACCAAAATATCACATTCTTCAATATCTTGATTTGTTTCATTGGAGACTCTTCAACTATGCTTTAAGTTTGGGTAAGCTGTAAAGTCATAGTGTCAGAGAAAAGTTACTCAAAATTAGAATTTTCACTTGAAAATTTGAATTATATGATAGGTAACAAATACTGTTAGGTTTTCCTCTGAAGTGACAGAGACGTCGTTCCTTTTTGGGAACAGGTCTACCAGATATCTAAGTCTGAGAGCCACGCTTTGCCAGTCACTCTTCTAGGAAATACGCTATTTACACACACACTCGACCATGACCACACCAAACGGGTCACGTTTAAAAATGGTCTGCTTTTTCTCAGGAAAGCCATCACACTTCCGTATGCAGAGCTGCCCCTAGCAGACTTCAGAGTTCATCAGAAGGATTACCTGCAAAGGACCCAGGTTTGGTTTCCGTAGCAGCTTATAATTGGCTGTAACTTCAGTTCCAGAGGACACAGCGCCCTCCTCTGGCCTCTGCAGGTACTTCACACATGTGAAGCGCACATTAGATACTGAGGGGCAGCACACATGGGCGAATACATATGAACATCAAATAAAAATCAGCACCTGAAAGAGAGAGACCAGTGGATCTCTATGAGTTCAAAGGCCAGAGTGATATACATAGCAAGTTCCAGTCTAGCCAGAGCTACATAATGAGACCCTTTAAAAAAAAAAAAAGAAAGAAAAGATCATGATTCAGGACTGAAGGTGCAGTTCACTTGGTAGAGTGTTTGACTAGCATCATGAGGCATGAGGCATTGAGTTCAATCTCCAGAGCCAAATAAACTGGGTGTGATGGCACACAGTTGCAATCCCAGCACTTTAGAATTGGAGAGAGGAGCATCAGGTTCGCAGTCATCCGTGGCTGTACAGTGAGGGCCAGCCCAGCCTGGGTTTCATGATCCCTGACTGATCCTGCCTATTTGGATGTGTGTATGTGCCTGCAGTGTGGAAGCCGGAGGTGGACGTCAGGCATCTTCTTGTATTGTCCTTTACCTTATTTTTATTATGCATTTTGTTTCATTCTTGAGACAGGATCTTGTACTGAATGTGGAGCTAGCCGTTTAGGCAAGGGCTAGCTCACTGAGTGCTTGCCTCTGAATCCAGCAGTGGGGTGCACACACACACACACACACACACACACACACACATACACACACACATACACACACATACACACACACATACACACACATACACACACACATACACACACACATACACATACACACACATACACACATACACACACACATACACACACACATACACACACACACATATACACACACACCTGCTTGTGGACGTTGTACATCGTGGTGCGGAGCCTAGTGCGCACCACGATGTACAACGTCCACAAGCAGGAGGCTCATTCGGGGTCTCCATGTCGTGGTCGGGGGTTGGCGTAGGGGAGGATTCGAAGGTATGGCCTGGCTCAGGAGGCAGAGTGTCGGTGCTCGTAAGAGGAGGAGAGCTGGTAATGCGGTGGGCACCTGCAGACTTCGTAGTGGAAGAACTGAATCACACACACAGCTTTTACATCTGGCCTGCAGATCCCAAATTCAGGTCTTCATGTTTGAGGCATCTCTCCTGCCCTGAGAATGGAGGGATGGCTTAGTGGGTAAGAACTTACTGAACCAGCATAAGGCTTGGAGTTCACATCCCAGCACCAACATAAAAATCTAGGTGTGGCCCTTATATGCACCTTTAACCCCAGCATTGTGGGTGGTGGAAATACCAGCCTAGGCCAGGATCAGTGACAGAACCAGTCTCTAGGGGAAAAATGGAGAGGGATAGAACAGAACACCTAATGTCCTCTGGCCACCTCAAATGCACATACTTCTATACGTGTGCATGCTATATTTATACATATTAAGTGCACACACACCAAAAATCTATAAGACAGTAAAATTAATCAGTTTTTACAATTTATCTAGGACTTTTTTCTTTGGAGAAAAGGTCTCATATAGTATATAGTTTATGTTGGTTTTTTTATTCTTGACTCTCTGCCTCATACTAGAATTACAGGGAGGTGTCAATATGTTCACAATACTCAAGAACACTGGTTTGTTTGTTTGTTTGTTTGTTTTGTTTTTTTCCAAGACAGGGTTTCTCTGGGCAGTTCTGGCTGTCCTGGGACTCACTCTGTAGATCAGGCTGGCCTCGAACTCACAGAGGTCTGCCTGCCTCTGCCTCCTGAGTAGTGGAATTAAAGCCACTGCTCTGCTCAAGAACATTCTTAAATAAGCAGGACATGGCGGTTCACATCATTAATCCCAGCACCCGGTGGCAGAGGCCGGTGGTTTCAGGCTAGCCAAAGCCACAGAGTGAAACTCTGACTCCAAAAAACAAAACCAAAACAATCTAAAAAGAACCTTCGTAAATGAAGTTGCATCCATGTCTTCAATGACCATTAGTGTGACCTGGGGCCACTGGCTCATTCTGTGCTGAGATGGTTTTACTCTGTAGTATTTTTGCACTATGTTATGTTGAGGCTGTGAAAAAGGGAGTTCTTTTCAGAGTTTCATTATGAAACTAATTTTGACATCTGGATAGCTTGGAGGGTCTTGGAGGGTCTCCAGAGAGAGGACTGCTGCTGGAGCATCCTCCCAGACTTCCAAGCTATCGCTGTGGAGATGTGCACGATGGGTGCCTGCTCCTGAGGACACCACGAGGAAGTGCCGGCCGGCCGGAGGGAGCAGCTGTCCCGCCCCGCCTCGTAGCTAGAGCTCAGTTTAGATTACGGTTCACGTGGGAGGCTGTGGAAGAGACCTGATCTCCTAGGCCCTCAAGTCACAGTACTATGACATTGAATCTGGGGTCCGGGGCCCACGGCAGCACGCAGTGGAGTTATCAGTCTGTGCGTCAGAGAAGTGATAATGCATTTTGATTTTCCAGTGCTTAGCACAGGCATGGCTTAGTAAATATTGAATGAATGAAATCACAGGAGACAGGAGCAATGGTAGGAAGCTGGCACTGTCCCTAATGGGCTTCCCTGGGGAGGACACAAAGTATTTCCATTCACTTTAAACTCACTGGAATGGGAGGAGGTTGATGGTACCCAGAGTAGCAGCCAATGAGTGCTGTTTTCTACTTGGTGAGAGAAATACTGAAATACACTGGGCAGCGGGATTGGCTAAAAAAACCAAATCACATAAAAACACTCCCTAACACAAGAGGACTGTCATGCTTTGAGCAGTGACAGCAAAGCTGGAGACAGTATGTAAATACCTCCTTAAGTCAGGCAACTATCATCAGTAACCAACTCTTGCCTGGCCTCTAGGTGGCGGTCTGCCCCTCGAACTATAAAGTCTCAGACAAGATCAAGTTCACCTGTTTTGTTTTGGTATTTTGTTTGTTTTTGTTTTTTGAGACAGGGTTTCTCTGTATAGCCCTGACTGTCCTGGAACTCACTTTGTAGACCAGGCTGGTCTTGAACTCAGAAATCTGCCTGCCTCTGCCTCCCAAGTGCTGGGATTAAAGGCGTGTGACACCACACCCATATTAGTTCACCTGTTTTTGACAAGAGCACTCCAACCCAACCAAGAATTATACTGATGGAGAAGCCAGAGCCTGGATTTTGTGCTCAATAACTGCATCAGCCAATCTTACACACACAAGCACGCGCACAATTTTTAAAAAAGGATTTGTGTGTACCCTAGGGGCCAGAAGCGGACATCTTATATTCTAGTCTTCCTTTATTTAATGTGTATGTGCTTCTGTGAGTTTATGTGAAGGAGCACACGGTCAGAAGTGGGCACTCAAGTTCCCCAAAGTAGAGCTACAGGCAGTTGTGCGCTGCTGTGTGGGGGCTGGAAACTGAGCCTGAATCCTCTGCAAGGGTGGAAAACTGAGCCTGTATCCTATGCAAGGGCAGCCAGTGCTGCTGAGCTCTCTCTAGTCTAGTCCTGTTTCTCTGAAGTTGCTTTTGGAGAATGGGATTTGGCCACAGACTGAACCTGCATCTTCCTGTACTCTTTCCTGGTTGTGAAGAATGAGGTGCACTGCTAGTCAGGGAGCAGCAACAGGTGCCGTCCCGGGGCACTGGAGCATAAGTGTGGCCACTGATGGGACAGTGGAGAGTGGCTCTGCAGGCAGGGTGACTGCTGGGTGCAGGGTGAGAATGGGCCTAGCAGGCAGCCTGCTCTCATCGACTGACTCCCACTCTCCCCCAGAGCCCTGAGGAAGACCTCCTGTCTCCTCACAAAGCCAGGCTGCAGCTGTAGAATCACCTTTATTGGAGCTTGACCTGCTTGGGTTTACCACCCTCATGCTCCATAGGTACCTGGGTAGGGGATACAGTATCAAAAAGGGATGAGCTGAGCTATGTGGCCGGCTGTGGGGACTGGCTGGAAGCTGCTGGCAAGCTGGAGCAGCTGGGGCCCTGGCAGGGTCAAACTGAGGTACGGCAGGCAGCATTAATAATACTCTTGGAGCGTTAATACTCTGGGGAGGGGCAGGCACTTGGGAGCCCAAAGGCACTTGGGAATCAGGGAGAGGACACGGCTTGCAGTGGGACTGGGCAGGCCCAGGCCCAGGGTTTGGCAGGCACTTTGGGGGAGTGCGGCTGGGGTTGGGCAGCTTGGGCCCTGAGCAGCCCAGAAGGCTTTGGTAGTGGCAGGCACAGTCTCTGGGCTGGGTCTGCATTAAATACACGGGGCTTCTTAGTGCTCGTCTCGAAGCTCTGAAGGCAAGAACTTGTACTGCTGCTGCCGGATCTGGGCGAGCTTTTTCCGAGCCTCTTCCAGCTCTCGTTCCTTCCGAAGCATCTCTTCCTGAGCTGCGATAATCTGAGGGATGAAGGGCCAGGCGACTCAGGAAGGTGTGCACTGGGGGCAGAGGCAGGGGGATAGTGCAGGTAACACTGTCCCCAACAGTGTCTTCTGAGAGGCTCACCTGGGCAATGCCCCCAACCATTTTCTCCTTCACCACCACCGTCTCATTCTCCTGGTCTTCAAAGGCTGCAGCCTTCTGGGCCGCCTTTACCAGGTTATCTGAAGCCCTCTTCACTGCATTGCCAGCAGCCTGCAGAGGGAGCGAAAAGCAACTCCTGAGAACTCAGGGTTCTAGCTCAGAGACCGTTATCATGGCTATACAGTGCTAACCATCAGCCTTCCACAGCACAGGACTAGGAACAGAGGGAGGCTCAGGGAAGGACAGTCTGGATTAGGTTGGCCTGTGGTTCTACCCGTGCAGAACTGTCTTGACTGCATTCAGGGGACAGAGCTAGCACTGTGGGTGGCACTACTCCTTGGGCAGGGGACTCAGGATTCTGAGGGAAAGCTAGACACTAGCATGCAGCCATGAACTCATGGCTCTCTGCTCTTGCCTGTGGATGTACCTGAATGAGCTGCTTCAAGTTCCTGCGACCGTGAGTCCCCAGCATTGATGGTCTATAACCCAGAGCGTGAGCCACATAAACTCTCTCTCTCCCTTAAACTGCTCTTGTTAGGGTATTCTTATCATTAGACCTCAGCACGGTAGTTTAAAGCAGTGTAGCAGAGGAGACAGTGAATCAATCAGCCTCTTACCTGGAGCCGTTTCATTGCCTCAGAGTCTTGATCTGCTTTGACCTTGCAAGCCACCAGGAGCTGGGCCGTGGAGGCGGCTACTTGCTTGGCTGAGGAAATGAGTTTCTCCTGGCTAGCATGGCCTTGGACAGCTGCGTTAGCTGCTTCACACAGATTGTTGGTGGCCGCAGCCACCATACGGGCCTAATGGGGACAAAGATTAAGATTAGAGTATGCCTCTTGCTCTGGTCCATTCCACCCCAGCCTCCTCAGGTTTACCCAACTCGGAAAGACACAGTGGGTGTTAGACACTCACAGCGGAAATGAGGCCCTGCGACCACTGTCCATCATCCAGTGCATTGGCTGGAATGGCGCCCACCTGCAGAAGGAAGAAGTGAGTCCTCTCAGACCTAGGCTGTCCTTACTTCAGCGCGACCTGTGAGGCTAAGGGTGTGAGCGCCTTGTCCTCATCCCTCTAGTGCTAAGGTACTGACCTTTCCCTGAGCCACCAGCTCCCTCTGGGCTGCTGACGCAGCCTTTACCAGTGCACTGGTGGCTGCAGCGATGGACTTGGCAGCTTCCAGGATTTGTTCCTCAAAGTTCAAGGACTCATCTGCCTCCTGGAACAAGAAGGTTACAGAGGGGTGGGGAGTGGGGGAGGCAGAAAGGAAAGGGACGAAGCTGGAGATCTCTTGCCGCTGTGACAGGTGCAAGGGGCGGGAGGAGCCCTGACCTTGGGTTTGGCCCGGGGCTTCAGCTGCTCTAGCTTTTTGGCTGCAGCCTCGATGGCGGCTGCGGCTCCCAGGAGCTCATTCTCCGCAATGACAGTAGGGTCCTCTGGGTCTACCCATTCTGTTCCTGTGGGACGAAGGCAAGGGAGGAGGCTGAGGCAGGGCAGGGAGGTCGGAGGCACTGGGGAGTTCGTTTAGCAACACCCCACCTATGAGGACCAGAAGCACAGGCTAGCTCAGAGCCAACCAGGAAGCAGGGACCGTACCATGACAAGGACTTATCTTCCCTCCTGTCCCTCACGACTTCTTACCCTTCATGGCTTCAGCAGCCTGGATGAGCTCAGTCACGGAGCCAGCAACCCGCTTTGAGTGTCCAGTCAGCTGCTGCTTCAGGTCTGGGTTTGGCTTCTGAAGGGTCTGTGTGGGGACAGAGCGCACGACAAAGAGCGTCAGGTCCTAGGTTTCACATTCATCTGTGAAACAGGGCAGCCATGCTCCCAACCCCAGGCCCTAGAGCACTGCACAGCACAGCCCTTAAACACCAGATCCTGCTCAGGCGCACACAGTGCATCAGGCTCCACACAGGGAAGACTGTGGGGTGCCACTCACCGGCTGACAAGCAAGGAGTGATGAGATGAGAGGAGAAGGTAGAGAGGGGAGGCCAGATGGGAAAAGGAGAAAAGAGAAGAGGAAGACGTAAGTGGGAGAAGCCAAGACTGGAAGAAGGTTTGGAAGTGAGGATGATTTGGAAACAGGTAGTAGGTGGGCTTGGGCGTGAGGAGCTTGAGCGGCGCCTCCCTCCTTACCAGCAGCACGTGGTCCAGCAGCTCCAGGTAACCATTAGCACATTCCCGGCCATAGTGCAGGGCTCGGAGCCGCACATCAGGCGCCACTTCTGGGTGGAAAGCTGCTTCCTGTCCCGAGAGCAGCAGGACAGCTTTAGAGCTTCAGACCACCCCCCACCCCCCCAGCGCTCCGAAGCCCAGCAGCCTCACTACCTCACTACCCGCATGTCTACCTTGCAAGCCCGAAGCATGTCTGCAATGGCCCGTCGGCTCAGATTGGCTGTGGCAATGACATCTTCCTGTCGACAGGAATTGCCAGCAGCAACGGCTTTGGCTGTTGCCATAGTAATACCCTTGGTCATTCGGATGAAATCCTCAGGGGTAGAGGTCTTGGCAGGTGGCTCTGGGGAACAGAAGACCTGTTGGGAAAAAAGAAGAAAGACTTTATAGTGTCCAAGACGGGAAGGCAACAGTCATGATTTAGTTCGCACATCCACATCTTCAAAAAGCGTTTTTCTTTTCTTTTTTATTTATTGTTTTCTCTTAACAGAAATTTCCTCTCTCTCCTATCCTCCCAGTCCCTCCCCCATACTTCCTTCCCCCTCCCCCCAGATCTGGGGAGCAGGCCTCCCAGATATTAACCAAATATGAATACAGCATATCAAGTTATAGTAAGACTAGGCACATATCCTCATGGTAAGGCTGGATGAGGCAACGCAGGCCAAAGAGCCAACACCCCCACTTCCCACTGTTAGGACTCCCAAAAGAACACGAAGCTACACGACCAGAACATACATGCAGGAGGCCCAGGGCAGATCCAGACAGGTCCCCTGATCGCTGGTTCAATCCCCGTGAGCCCCTATGAGCCTGGCTAGTTGATTCTGTGAGCTGCAGAAAGCTTTTCTAGAGTAGCTACTGTGGGTAAAGTCCCTGCAGATATTCCTGTATCACAGCCAATACAGGGCAGTGCTGGCCATGGCTCTCACTGAAGAGAGACTCACATTTGAGCAGCGCCTTTTGGCCAGGATGCAGCTCAACAGAGAGGCATGGCAGGGTCACGTGGGAAGTGTGGTAATGAGCAAGCAGAGTGCTGAGGAATGCAGGAGAGGCCTCACTCACAGCCTAGCACCCAGTGCCCCCGGCTCGTGCTCACCGCCAGTTCCTGACGTATGTGCTCTGTGGTTGCCTCTAGGGCCCGTGTGCCTTTGGTGGCCTCATCTTCCACAGCCTTCACTGTCTTGAGCAATGATGTCACGTTGGTCACCATCACCTGAGGGCAGCAGTGGAATGGGGAGAGACCATCTTTAGAAGCAGGAGGAGTGTGTCAACCATCCCCCCTGCTGCTCCTCACTGCTTCCCACCTTGGCAGAGTTCTTGAGCTGCCACACTGCAGGGTCATCCCCAACTTTGCCCGCTGCAGCCTTCGTTGCGCTGATGAGGTCGCCTAGGGCCTTGGCTACATCCTTTACTGCATTGATCAGCACCACCTGTGTGGAGACAGTACTCTGCTTTGTGAGGGGGAGGGGCAACAGGAGGTGAGGCCTGGGACAGAGTTGGGGATGCTGGGGTACCTGGGTTTCGGGGTCTTCGGCTCCTAGGCTGGCTGCGCCCAGCTTGACCACGTCAGCGAGACGGGTAATGGTGGCCACGGAGGACTGGGCGGCTTGAGCCAACTTCTCCTGGCTCCCAGCTGCATTCTGCACCAGGACCTTGGTGTCCTCCACAAGAACCTTTGCTGTCTTTAAGATACCCTCCCTGGGGAGGCCCCAGCCTGGTCAGCTTTCCTCAGAGTCCCAACCTTCAGCCCAGTCTTCCTCGGGCCCGCACCAACCTCCCTCCCTCCGGGCAGTTCCCTGCTCACCGGTGGTCAGCGAAAGTCTCCGCACCCTCACGGTTAAGTGTGCCAGCAGTAGCGAACATGATGGTGGTGTCGAGGTCAGCAATGATACCAGACACAGCACTGGCTGCTGTGATGCAGGCCTGGGTGCCACGGTTCCCAGCCTGGAGTGCAGCCAGAACATGGGAGACCTGTAGGCAAAGGGAAAGGGCAAATTGACTCATGCTCGAGAGGACAAGGAATAGGCTGGGAGGGCACACAGGGATGGGAAAGACACGCAGCCCCAGGAGACCAGCAGTCACCTTCTCCGATACTCTGCGGGCACACTCTATGAGCTCCTTCTTGGTGTAGACATCACTGGGGCTACACTGCAAGGCGCCTGCCTTGGTGACCAGAGCAGAGCAGCCATGGCCCAGCTCCTGTACTCGGTGTTTGATGTGGGCGCCTATCTGTGAATATAGAGAGGGGACACTGGTGATTTTCAGAGTGCTCAGGAGGCTCTGCTGCACCTACAGGAACCATGGAGGATGAGTGGGATGGAGCAGTGGGCAGAACACTGTGTGAGCCTGGTCACCAGAGTTAGATTCCTGGAACTCACAGTGAGGGAGGGAATTGACTCTTCCAAGTTATCATATGACATGTACACAGACTGCACACATACATACACTAATAATAAACAAACTTTAAAAAGAAACATGTACCACAGACTAACAGAGTTCCAAGAAAACGTTCCCTGCATAGCCCTTTTTGCTTTCATAGTCAAGCATGAGTCCCCTCCTTCACGTGGAAATAGTGAGAAGGCACCGCATGATGAGGACTGTGCTAAGCACCGTGGGGGAGGAGGGAGAGACACACTTATGCTTAGTTATCTGAATCAGAGCCGTAGACTATGATCCAGCCTGTTTGGGTTTATGAAGGGGCTGGGGATTAGGCATGTCCTACTAAGATCCAGTTGCTCACTTTCTTGGAAGGAAAAGCCAAGAGCTTAAGCAAGGATAAGCCTCATGAATTTGCCACATGGAGGTACTAGGGAGGGGGGGACTCGCAGCCCTGCAGAAACGATGCCATGACGATGCCATAGGGCTTACTAGGGTTGACAGAGGCAGAGAAGCAGAACCCAGAAGCCTGTGGATCCTGAGCTGTGGATCCCTCTGACCTGTGACTGAAGGCTCTGATCCTTATGTCTACACAGCCCTGCTCACTCTCTATGGAGTGGCCTTGAAGGTGTGCTGCCTTTTATCTGACTAACTAGAGTGAGGGAGCGTGGGACAGCCCTGGGAGCCGCCATGGGAACAAGGGTCATGAACTGGAACCTCCTGAGAGAAGGCAGTATGGCCTCCATGTTTACCTCTTCATTTTCAGCGGCCACAGCTGCAGGCTTGGCTTGTGAGGCCAGTCGGCCATAGTCACTGGTCAGCTGGTTGGCAAGGGGGCCTAGCTCCTCAGGGCTGGTGTTTGACTTGGTTACCTAGTGAGAAGGGAAGAAGTGAGGTTCTGACCGAGCTCAGCTCCCTAAGGGCAGTCCTCATGTCCCAGCCTTACCATCTCCTGAACAGTGACAGCAATGGCCTTGGCTGTCCTCACCATGGTAGTTTGGTAATCTACGAACGAACCTTCTGGTTCACCCATAGGTCCTTCATCTAGCTGAGGGAGGGGATGAAGCAGAGGAAGACCGTCACGGTCACTGCTTCTGCGCCCAGAGCCCCTCTGTGTCCGCAGGGCCCAAGGCGCTGACCTGGTTGATGGCCTGGGTGATAGAGTCTACCATGCCGCCGACCACGCCCGCAGCACTGGCAGCTTCGTTGAGTGTCGTCGTCAGGTCTTCTACAGCCTCTGTCATCATCTGCACGGCCTCCTCCAGGGCTTCCTGGGTGTGTGCTGCTTGCTACGGGGACACAGGGGAGAAAGCCCGTGGCTCCCGCCTTTCTAGACTGTGCTCACAATTACTCTCCCCGCCCCGCAGGCCCCCTTCCTACCTTGGGGTTACCACCAGCCTCCTTGGCAGTATACAGCAACTGCAAGGCAGACTCTGCCAATGTTTTAGTCTGGTCCAGAAGTGCCATCTGCTGCGGGTGGCTCAGAGTCTTAGACGCAGCACCCACTGCAGCCAGGGTGAGTGGTTCAAAGTACTGGGCCATTTGGGACACCTGAAAGAGACGCCGGGTTTAGTGTCAGGTACTGTTAACCCACCTCCTCAGCTCCTCACAGAATCCTTCCGTACCTTGTGTCCCAGCTGGGAGGCTTCAGCCCGAGCAGCGCTGGCCAGCGGCTCAATGAGATGGGAAATTTCCTGCACTGCAGTGAGCATCTGCGTGTGCAAAGCCTGGGGAGGAAGCGGGCATCAGATCTGAGTGTAACCCTGACAGTGCCCTATTCTTCCTCGGCAGAACCCCACTCTTCCTTCCAACTGCTTACACATGTGATGGTAGTGGGGATGGGACCCGGGGCTTTGTGTGGGCTTCATACACTAGCACTGAGTTACACGCCAGCCCCAGGCTTCCTTCTGTATCTAACTCCTTACCCAGCCCCAGCCTATCCCAGCCTTGGATCTTAGTAAAGACGCCCCTGAACTCCTTCCTTCTCCCCACACAGCCTTCCCTGAGCCTGGACTCTCCACTCTTGAACGTGTTCCTCCTCACCTCTTGAGAGATTCCTTCACGAGGCGCTAGCTGCTGGCTGACGGCGGCAAGCGAAGCCTGGTCTAGGTCCCGCAAGCAGCTGTTCAGAGCTGCGATGGCTGTCTCACACTCCAGCTGCCCTGGGGCTTTGTCCCTGCAGAGACATCACACGTTCCACATAAACACCATCTCTTTAAAGGCTGTTACCCTCCCCTCCCCTCCCCTCCCCTCCCCTCTGACAGTGTGCCATCTCATTCCAACTCAGTCATCTGCCACGCTGTTTGTCCCCAGACACACATGCCTCCTAACCCTCAGTACCTCATGCTTGTAATAAGTTTCTTGATGGAATCTGAGACAGTCCGAGAGTGGCCAGCTAGCACGGACCAACGTGGGGGATCCCGGGGATTGACTGCTAATGCCCGAGCTGTCTGGATGAGCCCTCCAGCACTCTCTAACATTGTCTTGGCAGATATTACGATGGGCTCCATGGCTGCTCGGCCCTGAGGAGAGAGGAGGGACGGAGGTAAGTCTCATGACTTACGCTCCTGAAGATGAAGTGGCTCATGGCATCTCTGGTGCAGTGCCTCACCTCAGGGCTGATCTGGGCAGGGACACTGGAGAACTCAGGGTTAGAGGCAAAGGCACTCAGGTTATCCACAGCTTCTAGCAGAGGGGCAGTGGCTGCTCTGCACTGGGCACGGTTCTCCTCTGTGAAGGCTCCATCTAGTGCCTGGAAGGGAACAGGGAGCCTCGGGACTTAGTCAGTGGGCACACAAGTGAAACCCAAGCCACCCTCAAGGGCCCAGAGGACTGGAAGACTCTGGACAGACAAGGATAGGAGAATCTAGCAAAAGACCCCAGAAAATGAGTAGGCGACTCAGGCAGAGAAGGTGGCTTGGGTCAGGGAACCTGAAAATTCCAACCCTCAAACCTTGATGGTCTTGACGAGATTGGCTGTGCTGTTGGCCACCTCCTTGGCTGACTGTACAAACTGGCGCTTGGCAGTGGGATTGGCAGTCCGAGCGGAAGCCAGGCGACAGCTGTTACACAGCGCGGATGTGTGTTTGGCCACAATAGTGGCTGCAGATAACACCTGAGGAGACAGGGATGGAAAAGCTGTGACAAGAGCCGGAAGGAAGAATGCAAACCTAAGGGAGGAACCGTTTCAGAGGTGGAGTACAAAGGATGGCACCTCAGAAGTCTGTAGAGGAGGTCTGGGAGAAAAAGGTGCTCAAAGATGAAGAGGACATGGAGGAGGGATAAAGGACACAGGTACATTAATAGAGAAAGATTAAAATGGGACCAGTGGGAGGATGTGCTATGCAGAACAAGGAGACACGGCGAGAAGCCCTTGTGAAAGGTAAGGGACGCATCCTGCCTTCTCCTCCCTCTTTCCTCTTGCAGTCTGCCCATCCTTTCTCGGCCTTGCCCACAGTACCTGTTCTCTTGCATTACCTGGGCCTGGGTACAGCCAGGTTCCCCCAAACTCTGACAGGCCATCTGGATTGCCTGGTTTGCACGGGCAAACTGTGTGGGTTCCACCAGTCCTTGCTGTCCAGCTTGGCTGTTGGGGTCAGAGACACCAACCAGATATGCTGCCTAAGGAGAAATGAACAGTGGAGGAGGGGAAGGTGGGGTTACAGAACAGAACATATCTTTCTCAGCTCTCTGTGGAGAGAAGCAGTAATAAGAAACCACGGTTCCCCCTCTTAAAACAAATGTATTTTGTTAAACTGACCCAACTATTTCAGAATCTATTTAAAAAGGTAAATAGGTTGGGTATGGCAGTGCTTGCCTATAATTCCAGTACCCAGGAGACAAAGGTGATGGCGAGTTTGCCTGGAGTACGTAGTAAGTCACCATCTCAAACAAACAACAAAAATAGATTTTTAGTGAGCTTCATTTCAGTTTAGAAGTGTGTGTGTTTGTGGGTCACAGAATGAAAAATACACGTGCAGGGCACTGCCACATGGCAGCAGAAGTATATGGAAGACATGTGCATGCACAGAGGCAGAAGCGCGTGCAGGAGGATAGCCTAGTCTACATAGTGAGCTTGAGGCCAGTCAAGGACTATCCTGCTAAAAAAGGAAGTGCAAGGCTGTTAAGGCAGTTAGCACCAACACTATCACCAAGCTTTGGCAATGGATGGAGACAAAGTTTTCTAATTTTATAATGGGAAGACATCATAATAGTTAATTCATACTGCAATTAACATATGATAGCTTTGCTGGTTCTTCTGTATGTTTCCCGAAAAATAAGAGAACAAAAAAAAACAGGAAGATTTTTTTTAGAGATCAAGCCTGGGGCTGGAGAGAGAGCTCAGCAGTTAAGAGCACTAGTTCTTGTAGAAGACCTGGGTTCAAATCCTAGCACCCACTTGGTGACTCAAGACCGCAAGTTGTTTTAGGAAATCTGACAACGCCTTCTCATCTCTGAAGGCACTGGGCACTCAGACATACATGCTAGCAAAATACTCGCACATATTAAAAAAACAACAAAAAAAGTCAAGCCACTGGCTGCAAGTGGGGAGAGGGGAAGGAGGACAAAGGGACAGGGTGAGGGAAATGGCAGGCTTCTAGGAATGAGAAACAGCTACACAGAAACCCGTAGGATCACTTTCGTTAGCTTTGTTTTGTTTTTGTTTTGAGACAGGGTTTCTTTGTGTGGTCCTGGCTGTCATGGAACTTTATAGACCAGGCTGGCCTCAAACTCAGAGATCCACTTGTTCTGCAGGTGCTTGGATTAAAAGTAACCCTACCTGACGACACTCCCTCCCCTGTACCTGATACAAGTGCTTCACCTGGGTGGGGTAGCTCAGCCGAGGCTCTAGCTCAATCCTAGCCCAATCCCGGGCAGCAGTAAGAAGAGCCTCATAGCTGGTCAGTGCACTCAGAACAGACACAACAACACGAGCCTTGAAAGGGAGAAAAGGCATGCATGGGAAGCAAGAGCTGCTCTCGGGCCACCTTAGGAAATTACCTGTGCAGCTGCCTCCGTGAAGCCACAGAGAGCCTTGGAGGCTGTGGCAATGGCATCTCCAAACTCCGGCAGATTTCCATTCTTGGCGTTTTGGGAGATGCCAGTCATGGCCTCACCTAGGACCTAAGGAAGAGCGGTATCAGGAGGCTCTGATCATGCTCACTGAGCACCAGTGTTACATCACCTTCCCTGTCCCCGTCTCTGCAGCTCCTTGTCCCACTAACCTTGGAGTTCTCCATGACACTGTCCAAGCAACCGAAGTAGGACATGTCGTTGATCGGCTGGACTGGATTCTCCAGGAGTTCTCGGACTGTCTGTGTAGGGAGAGTGACAGGAAATTTGTCTCTCCCTCAGCCCGGCCGGCTTCTCGGTCCTGGCTCCCATGCTAAAGGCTCACCTCTAGTTGCCGAAGTGCATTGTCACACTCCTTCTGGCCAGGAGCTTGCTGGGTGCACATGGTGATGAGCTGGTTGATGCTGTCTGTCACTGCCCTGATTGGGGGAGGGGAGTGTGGAACTGAGTGAGTAGGTCATCTTTCCTGAGTCCCATATGCATGGGATTGTATATATTTTTCTTTTGCTTTACTACTGCTAAGCCCAGAGTGTCTCATGAAATGTCTTCTCTCTGGCCTTCTCACAGGTCCCCAGAGCTGGGCTTTCCAGTCCAGCTTACCGGGCAGCCGCAGCCAGCTGACTCTTGAGGTTGGGAGAAGCAGGGTCTGTGGACAAGGCCTTAGCGGCAAGGAGAAGCTTGCTTGAAGACATGGATATACCCTTCAGGTTGGACACCACCTGGGCTCGGTCCTCCTGGCTCTGTTAAAGGGAAGCATACATCATATCTGTCTCTAAAAGGATGTCCTTTTCCAAATATTCACAATCTATTAGACTAGAGGTGAAGGGACCAGGAGCAGACCCAGATCCTGAACACCCTACTTTGCTCTCAACTAGACCCTTCGTACCGGGGCCTGTCCGGCCATCTCCACACCGGCTTCCAGGAAGGTGCTGAAGTCCTGTCCAAATCGGCCCGAGGCCCGAGCCAGGTCCTGAGGGGTTCCTCGGGAGGCTTGCACCAGTTCTGTGGCTGCCTGATTTAACCCAGCTGCAGCTTCATTCAATCGGCTCTGTGCTTCTTGAAATGTCCCCGTGCTTGAGGGAAGCTGCGGGGGCAGAGGGCATCAGAGAGATGAGGGGGATGATGGGAAGGGAGAGTTTAGGAAGGGAAGGCTGGGGAGTGGTGTAAAGCCTGGGATAGTGAGAAGGCACAGATCTGGGAGGGTCAAAGGATGAGCCCTGAGACACAAAGTCCTCCGCCAGCCACAGCCTGTCCTCCTACCGAGTCACTCAGGAGTCGCTTGCTGGCATCTCCAACTGCTCGCAGGGCGTTATCCACGTCTCTTTGGCCAGGTAGGCAGCTGACACAGCGGTTCAGGGCCTGGGTCACTGCTTTAGCTACCTGAAATGGGACATAGGGGTGCCAAAGAGGGAATAATTTGGGAGAGCCCCTCTTTACACTGGGACACGGGCGATAACCAGCTATCCCAGTACTAAAACTGGAAGGAGAAAGGAACTTTTATAGCTGAACAAGCTGAGGTTAGGGCCACACACAGTAATAACCCATTCTAAAACACCCACAAACACCCCAACCTGATGCTCAGCGAGGTTTGTGCCTTAGTCTAACAGACAAGTCTATGAGCCAGCCTGAGGACACAGGAGACAGAAGCACATGTGCCCTGTTAGGCAGGCCTTGTAAAGAGACCTAAGCAATCGGTAGGTGGAGCCCCTTCCACACCTGACCTGAGCAAGCCTTTGCTGGCTTTCCGGGTCCCCTGGGTGTCCAGATGCTTTTTTTGCCTCCTCAATGAGGCTGCTGGCCTTGTCCAGAACGTCGCTGGCTGTGTCAAGCACAATGGCCTGCACTGCAGGATCTGTTGTCAGCGCAGCTACACCCCGAGCAGCCTGGGCAAGTGACCTTAGTCCACCGGCTACATCCCGAGCTGCAATACCTGGGACACACAGAGAACACAGGTTTGCTCTATCAGCCCCTTTCCCCACAAGTCTCCCCAGCCCTATTCCCAGCCCTGCCGACATACCTGCATAGTTCTCGTTGCCCTGCGCAATCTCCCCCAGCAGCTTGGCGATGGCAGAGCTCACCGCTTTGGTGCTGTTGCCAAGATCTTGGGTGCACTTCTCCATCTGCAGATAAGGGGGGATGAAGGCTCAGGTGGAGGAGAAGGAGGAGGAAGCGAGGGGGCATTTGAGAAGGTTCTTGGGGGAGGCTGGCAGTTTCAGTGAAGGTTCTAGAGCACTGCTGAGATGTTCAGGGTTTGAATGAGGATGTTTTATAAGACAACTCACTGTTTCCCCGGGTAAGGGCTTAAGCTTGCCATCTCGAGCTGCTGCTTTTATTTCCTGTAGGTCTTTCTCTAGATTCTGTACAACACTCAGTGCAGAATCCATCTCCAAAGGTCCACATGCCTCCTGAGCCTACGGCAGTGAGCAGCAGAGGTTACAGTCCTCTGTTTTAGAGGCTGCTCTGTACGGCTTCCCCCCCAGCCCCAGTGTTCCTTCTGTCCCACAGCTAGATGGCTGCCGTACCTTCTGAGCAGCAGTGCGCAGCTCGGCCAGGGCAGTGCCTAGGTTCTTTGCGCACTGACTCAGCTGCATCGCTGAAGCCTGGTCCTGAATTGTTGGCACTGAGGCTTTTGCCGCTGCCACCATCTTCCCTCCTGGCTGTTGGAGAACACATATGCCAATGAGGTATGCCGCCCTCCCTCTAGCTTTGAACAGACACTGGTCAGGATACAGTAAGCACTCAGGTTTGGTCTTGGCTAATAGCAGATATTCAGACTGTGGGAAATTTAAGGTCATGGAGACACGGGAGGGTCTGGTCTTAGAAGTGGAGTGTCTTGCCTGCAGGAAGCTCTGGCTGGCAGCGATGAGAGCGAGCTGAGCACTAGGGCTGTCAGGCTGAGCTTGGCTTCCTCGGACACCCTGCACCAGCAACGGAATCTGCTCTGCCACGGCCTGAAGGTCGAAACGTCATGAGTACCATGTTCTGGAACCCCCCCTTCTCACTCCTCCCCACTCCCACACGTCTCTTGGAGACTTACCTTACAGCTCTGCACCAGTAGGGGCTGGGGGCCCGCAGAGCCCTTGGGGGCAGAGGCTGCATGCTGGGCTGCAGCGATGGTCTGCGTGGCAGAGGCTGCGGCTTGCTTGGCTGCATGCTGGGAGGACAGAGGAATCAGAAGCCGGGCATTCCCAGGCCCTCGTTACACCCTAAGGCATCTATCCATGCATGTCCCAGCCATCCCTGGCACCCTTCCCACTGTACCCACGCATTTATCCTCCCAGACCCTACCCAGATCCCCAGCCTCACCTCCAGGCGCTGCACCAACTTCTTCTTGATGGCATTCTGTGCAGCTGCATTGGTGGCCATGCGAAGCCCCTCAGCTGCTTCACGCAGTCGCTGCTGCTGTTCTTCACTGTCAGGGTGGGCGGCTGCTCCCTGAGAGGAGCACCATCCATCATCACTTTGAATTCAAATACACTCTTTTCTGACTCCTCTAAGTCCAGTTTAAAGCTCATTTGCTTTCCTGATCTAATTTCGAATTTCCTTCACTGAGGCTTTACCTGCTGAGAGCTGAAGGTTTCAGAAAGGATAGGTTGTTGTGGTCCCAGGGTACCTCACTGCCACCAGGACGTGACTCTTTCACTGGAACTACGCCTGCCCTACAGAACTCTGAGTGTGATTAACTTGGTGTGAACAGGAAGGCCTGGAAGGGGAAGACTTTCCCTGGAGAAGAGACCTCTGTAATCTGCAGCAGATGCAAAGCTCAGGGGACTTTGGTGGTCCCTTCTGATGGTCTTTACACCTTGTGTGTCAATGTCTAATGTGATCCTATTCTGTATGGCTAGTGGAGACCTCTAAACCAAAAGGCTATCTGCCTTCACAGGGGACCAAGAACAGACACCAAGCAGATGTGGTAGCAACCCAAGGAAAGTGGGAACGGCAGACCTTCATGAAAGAAGAATGTGGACCCCGTGGTCAGTCCACTGTGAGAGTCACAGGGCTATACGCTTGGCTGGTGGCCGACCCAAGGCTGGGAGCCAGGACCTTCCTGGCAGTTTCCTTATCTATTCTCTTCTATTTTCTGCTTTCCTGGGGTGGGTCATCCCATCAGACAAGGCCCTATCTGGACCTCTCCACTCCCACTTCTCCTTCAGGGTCTGTACAGAAACCGACTTTGTACCTTGGCCGCCTCCACCATCTTGGCGGTGGCATCAGCAAGGATCTTGGCAGCACTCAGGAGCTTTCTAGAGTTCTCCAGATCACTCTCCCCCTCAGCATCGGCCTTGATAGCATTGACCAGGTCTGAGGTGGCTTGGGCCAGGATGCGGGCCTGGCGCACCATCTCCCCTAGAACACAGGAGGGCCTCAGGTAAGAAAGCCAGAGACACTGACAGAGGGTAGGGAGGGGGGTGAGTGGGCTTTCAGGAACAGAGAAGAGACTGGCAAAGGTCTCAGGACAGATCTCCCGGCGAGTTCCCATGAGAGGAAGGGCCCGTTTCCAGCTAGTGTTTCTAGTGCATGTCTTGAGAGGATGAGGCAATCTCCTTTGAATGATCTGGGGTAGGGAACTCGAGGTGGAGACGCTACTGTCCCCCTTTCCTTCCTTGTTTACAAGCCTAGCTAGCTCTTAACCATGCAACTTGCCACCTACTACTGGGCATAACTTGGTCTCTTTTTAAAGTGCTCCGAGGCAACAGAACAAGGCTTACACTTCTGCTTTACCAATGGGGAAGTGGAGGCTCTAGACTGACCAATGAGCCCAGAGCGACAGCTAGAAAGGCCACTGTGCAGATCCTCAGAGGCTGGGTGGCCGGAACTGTAAGGCATGCCCATGGGCTTGGGGGACCCATGCTGGGGCTTGTCTCCCTGGAGGCGAGTACTCTTACCAGCATCGCCCATGGAGCTGAAGATGTTTTCAGTGACGGTGAGGATGGTATCGGTGGCTTGGTCGTAGCGACCGGCAGGTCCAGCTCCGGTGGCGTGGGCCTTCACGTGCTGCAGCAGCTCATTGAGGGCCTGGGTGACAGCCGTGGCTGCTGCCCCTACCCCTCGCAGCAGCTGTCCATCTTCTGTAGCTGCTTGTGAGGCAGACACACAACCCTCCACAGCTTTGGCCACCAGTCGCCCGGCCTCGACCAGCTGTTCTTGGCACACAGGTGAGCTGATTGTAGGTGCTACCACCTATGAGAAAAGAATTTCAGACATGCAGGCGACAGAGAAGCTGTGAGATGGGTCTCTGCGGTTTTCACGGTTGTCACTGCGGTGGGTGCTGAGGCCTCAGGAGTTAGAGATAGAATGAGAGGTTTGTGTATGTATGCTGGAAATATTATTCAGAGGCACATCTGGGATACAGCAAATCTGGGCTCACCTTGGTACAGGCCACCAGCTGGGACGTGGACAGAGCGCATTGTGTAGCTGCAGCAATAACTTGGGTCTGAAGCCCGGAATCCTCTGTGCGCTGGGCCACACTCTTGGCCTTGAGAACCAGGGCGGCTGCAGCACTCGCCACCGCCTTTGCTAGCTGCATTAGAACATCCTGTGGGAAAGAAAGCTGCCAGTGAGACCCGAGACTGAACTTACATGGACCCATGGACACTTCTCACAGGCATAAGCAGCTTCATTATCCCTGCCGACTCCAATCAGTGGACAGTATTCGCACAAGCATTTAGAACCTACCCCAAGCCCCTCAACCTTGAGCACCCAGAAGGAGAGACGCTCACCGAGAACAAACCCTCACCAACAGAAATAGAATCTATACCAAAGGGAGAGAGGCATGAGGCGGATACACTCGGACAGTGATGGGGAGGGAGGGAGGGAGGAGCAGGTGGTACAATGGATGGTACTTCCTGTCTCCACGCGGCTCGGTCTCAGGGTGCCAGGAGCCAACTGCAGGTTGGGGAGCAGGACCCTGTCCTACTCTATCTCATCTCTTCTCTTCAACCCTGCCAGTCTAGGCCTCCCCATCTCCCATCATGTCTGTTCCCCTGGGAGGCTGAGGAAGAGGCGTAGAAGCGAGTGTATGCGGCTCAGAGAGGACCAAGCTGGGAAGGCCCAGGCCAGAGACCGTTACCGTAGGGGAATCGGGGGAAGATGGAGCCCCAGCCCCTCTGGGTACACACATCTGTATGGGAAATCCAGGGTGAAAAGTCAGCTGAGGCAACTTGGCTGGGGTGGGGGAAGGGAAGGGGGCAGCTAGAGGAACATCATCCTCAGTGATGTCCTAAGATAGCTTAAAGCTGGGGCCATGGCTATGTACAGGGGAGTCAGGGCTAAGAACATCATCAAGGGCAAATTGAACCAGGAGATTATATTTGTTCTGAATTCTCACCCCCATGGGACTAGAAGTTCTCAGTATCATATCTGGAAACATGATTGGGCTGGTTTGGATAGATCAATTCACAGAAAGAGGGACTAAGCTCTAGATTTCGGGTCAGAAACCCCCTCCTAGGAGTGGGGGGCTCTGGGAGCTGGGTTTATCACCAACCTGGAAGTGGGGGTCAGTGTCACTTTCCCCGATTTGCTGCAACAGCTCCCCACTGGCCTGGCCCACGTTCCCAGCTGCCTGCAGCAGGTTCTGACGGGGCTGTGGAGAGTGGACACCTGTCAGAAGCTGCTTGACGCTGGCCATGTGCCCACGGTCTCACTAGCTCCTGGGTCACACTTCCTTCTCGGGGTGGGACCCTGTGTCCACCCTCACCACAGCCCTGTGGCCTCTGACCTCAGCGCTGGCGGGCTGAGCGCTACGAAGCAGTTCCGACACGGCCCCTGCAAGGCCCTTTGCTGCTTGCAGGAGGGGCCGGCCATTGCCGCCTTCATCCTCCAGCAGGGCAGCCAACAGCTTCACCCCACGGGACATCTCCGTCAGGTTGGAGGAGATGGTGGTGACTGCACAGCCCACTGCTGTATAGTCTGTCTCTGCAGGATCTCCTAAAGACAGAAAGCGGAGGAAGGAAGATGCGGAGATGGAACACTGGGAGGAAGGACCATTGTAGTTAGAGACAGACACACCCACAACCTGCCACACAGTCAAGGTAGTCACCCATGGAGCACGCCACACACTATGCTGTGCACACCTGCTCTCCCGCCCCTTCCCACACACACAGGGTGGCATCCAGCCTACCTGCTGTCAGGTTTACCACAGAGGCAGTGCCAGCTGTGATGGCATCTACCTGGGAGTGGATCTCATGCTTTGATTCATCCATCTTGTTCTTACGCCAAGCTTTGGAGGCCTGAGAGACAAAGGCAAAACCTTAGGGTCTGCTCTGGCTTAATTACCCTCTCTACTCCTTAGAGTCCCAGCTTGAAACCACTTGGCTTCTTCTCTACCCCATACTCACAGCATCCTGGCCAAGAGGGGGTAGAGTATCAAAGTCATCAAGAGTGGCCTGGGCGGCCTGCACAGCCTGCATGCTGGAGTTAATGGTTCCAGTGAGAGCCTGCTGGGCCGAAGTCTAAAAGACAGGGAGAAAGAAGAGTAAGACGCTTAGAGGATGAAGTAAGAGGCTGGGGAGGGAAGTATAGAAGACTGCTTACTCATGACTCAGGAAGGGACCTGTGTGCCACGGCAAAGGTGGGGCATTCTTACCAGAGGTGGCATGTGTCCTCGGTGCATCTGGCCACTGGTGATCTGCTGCTGGGCAGGTGGCATGCTCCCCACCTGGAAATTCTCAGGACCAGAGGCTCCAGAGCGCATGATGGCTGGCAGAGCCACAGAGCCGTGCTCCACTTTCCCCACTCGGTTGTACTGCTGCTGAAGGACTGTCGACCTGGACACGACCAACGAAACAATACCTCTGCAGCCCTAGGACCCAGGGCAGCACTTCTCAACCTTCCTAATGCTGCGGCCCTTTAATAGCGTTCCTTCCTCATGTCGTGGTTACCATACCAAAACCATATCCCTAACCATATCCCAACGCCCAGTCATAAAATTATTTCATTGCTAGTTCCTAACTGTAATATTGCTGTTGTTAGAAACTGAAATGTATTTTACATCTGACATGCAGGTTATATAGGTTGGGAACTGTTGATCTGGGGGTTAATGAAGTCTTGTTCTAGCCTGTGCCTAGTGAAAGAACCATGAGCTGGAGCCGTGGCTCAGCAGTTAACAGCACCTGCTGCTCTTGCAAGGACCAGACCTTAGCTCCCAGAACCCACATCCCACGGCTTACAACCACTGCTCCAGGCACAGGGAACTCCAGTTCCTAGGGAGACAACACCTGTTCTGTCCTGAAAGCACCTGAATGTGCCCAAACTGTCTAAGGACGTCTAGCACCCAGTGGTTCTGTGCAGTCGGACCTTACTTTCCCTATTCAAGGAACAGGACCTGCCCGGTTCCCTTCCTACTTTTTGGGAGACACGGAGTCCTCCAACATGGTAGACTCTTCATCTCCCTCCAGTCCAAAGTGGTCCTTGCTTTTTTTCTGTAAGAAGAAAAAAAAGGAAAAGAGTTGAGGCCATTAAGCAAGAGGCAGTTGGCCATTTTCTAGAACTTGAGTCCGGTTTCTAGAGGACTGGCTTAGGGAGCAGAGGCCCTGAGAAGGCTCAGGCTAGGTGGGAACACTCACCTTCTTAAGGATGATATCTATGTAGCCAGCAATGAGCTGTGCGATCTGCTCGCCTTCCGTCGTCTGTACTGAGTAGTAGCCATCCTGGTAGTCCCCAAAGTCCTAGAGTGACAGGGGTGGGGACTGAGCAGGAGACAAGTAGCTACCCACCATGGAAACATCATCCATCCATCCATCCATCCATCCATCCATCCATCCATCCATCCATCCATCCATCCATCCATCCATCCATCCATCCATCCAGATATCTTATGCATGTAAGTACACTGTCGCTGTCTTCAGACACACCAGAAGAAGGCATCTGATCCCATTACAGATGGTTGTGAGCCACCATGTGGTGGCTGGGAATTGAACTCAGGACCTCTGGAAGAGCAGTCAGTGCTCATAACTGCTGAGCCATCACTACAGCTCAACCATTGGTTTCTTTATCTCCCTCTTTAGAGGGGATATTTTGCTTGAGCAATGGCCTTTCTGCTACAGTTTCATATACATGTCATTTAGACTCTTTACCCCGCCCCAGAGGCTACACTTGGGAAGAGAGCAGCATGTTTATTAAATGACCATCCTTGAAGGTTGGCAAAAAGATCCAAAGTGGACAAACAGCACTCTCATTTCTATTTTCATTACCTGACACTCTATCAAGTTGGTATTAGTTTTTCAATTCATAACTTCAGAACTATAAACCCAGAGGGAAAGAACAGCCATAAATAGCTGGTGCTGAAAGAAGGGAGGCTTTTCCTTACAATTCATGTCACCTCAGCTTGCTGGCATAGCTACGTTTCTGTCGAGTTCCTTTTTGTCTGCCTCTTTTTGATACTAAACAGCCCCGGATGGTCTGATCCTCACATATGGTCCAGCCTAGCCTCACATGCACAGCAAACCCTGTTGCCTCAGTGCGCTAAGTGCTGGGGTTACACACGTGACTATGCCCAACATGCTTTTCTTTCCTTTTTTTTTTTTGTAGTACTAGGGACTGAACATAAGTAGGCAAGTGCTTTGTTGCTGAGGTTACACCACCCTGTGGTAGTTTGAACGCCTCCCACCCCCACCCAGCCCCACAGCCTCAGGCATTAGAATACTTGGCTGTACTGTCTGGGGATGCTTAGAAGGTATGTCCTTGCTGGAGAAACAATGCCATGCGGGCAGGCTTTGAGAACTCCAGACTTTAAGCAGTCCCAGTTTGCTTTCTGCTTCCTGCTTGCAGTTTAAAACGGGAGCCCTCAGCTGTCCCCGCCTCCATGCTTGCCGGCTCCCCACCTCTCACATGGTGATGGTGATGGGCTCTCGTCCCACTGTGATCATAAACCCTGCATCTGTAAGCTGCCTTAGTCGGGGTGTTTTATCACAGCAATAGAAAGGTAACTCTCCAAGCTCTGCTGAATCGCTGAATTTAAAGAGTGTATCCGTCACCCAGCCATTTACACACTGTTCATTCTGTAAGATAGTCTCCATCTCCTCTAACCTCCACTCCCCACAATAGCTAACTCTCTGTCCCGCAGTCATATTTAATGCCCTGTACCCTAAAGGAGGGGAGAGACCTTTGCACTTGCTCTTGAACAACCACTGGAATCCAGGCACCCACCAGAGTGAAGCTCTTGGGAGAGGCAGCCCAGCGCTTGATGTTGGTGAGGCTCCATTCCTGAATCACCTCTTTGGTCTTCTCATCCACACGCATCACACATTCCTTAGTGATGCCCAACAGCCTGGGCACTAGTTTATTCTTCCCCTTCATCTTTTCCTGCGAGACAGGTTGGAATTGGTGTTACAAGTTAAAGGTCAAATGTACAGGAAATGCTCAGAGCAGCTCTGGACCACAAGGGGACACTGAGGTAGCCAGGAGGGCTAAACTACTGTGCTCATGGGCAGGCCCAGGACAAAGCTCTACTATGGACAGAGGCATAAGCTGGGGAAAGGAGCGAGCGATGGCAATGGAGGACTGACAACAGACAGGATGTACACGGTCAAAGGAAGCCATGATGGGAAAGACTAAGGCCGAACCAAGGAGTTTAGGGAGACAGGAAAGGGCAAGAATTAGACATAAGGAAGGCCATAAGAAGGTCGGAACTCACCTTGACTAGGAAGAAGGAGACACCGTAAGTCTTGAGGGAACGGGCCAGCTTCACATAGCGTACCTTGGCCTCAATTTCACTCATCTGCCCACAATTCTTGTGTGCCTTCAAGTAGGAAATGGGAAAAGTTAGCCGTGTGGGAATAGTACTGCAATGAAGGAGTCAAGCTAGGATGTTAACTGCAATGACAGAGTATTATGGGCACACAGAAGGGTTTAGGAAGGCACAAGATGAGGAGATGCAACGTGGGCTGGCTAAGGAGCAGAAGCAATAATGGAAGAAATGCTGTTAAGGAACTCGCAGATGTTCTGCAGATGGGACTAGAGAGTTAAGAAGTAGGAGGGTCCAGGACCATCAGAGTTCAAAAGACAAGGCCTTTGGGCCTGAGTATTCAGAAGGGGATAACACTTTCCATGTGGACAAAGACTATATCTCACAGTTATTTCAGGTGTAATAGCTCAGTGATGCTCCTATCTGGCTTCCACAGGGTAAAGGCAAGGAAAATACTAGGTTGAGCCAAGCATCGTAACTCATATTCACAACCCTGATCCTCAGGAGGCTGAGGTAAGAGGATTGCTGTGCTCTGGAGGCCAGCCTGGGCCTCAAAGAGAGACCCGCTCTCAAACAAAAAGCAAAACCCAACATGGAAATTCCACAGCTGCTGAGCCAGGGCTGAAACCCACATCTTCTGCTTTCTGTGCATGAGACAGGCAGGAGAAGAGCTTGGGGGGTAAAGCAAGGTGAGCAGAGATGGAGGAGTAGGGTCCACTTAGCCAGAGAGTCAAGCAGCCAAGCTCCCAGGTCATCCCAGACACTTTCCCCTACCCCATTCACCTGAAAGATCTTACGCTCTCCCTTCTGCTTCACATACTCCTTGGGCAGGAAGTCCTTCAGGCTACACCAGAAAAGGGAGGGTCAGCATGGAGTGGATAGCATCAGGGGCATGTGGGCCATGAACTGTGGGCCTAGAGGTTTGAGGAAATGTCTAGGACAGTATCATCTCTGAGAAAGACTGAGGAAACTGGTCTGCACTGCTTCTGAAAGAGTGGGGACTCAACATGAGTTCCTGAGTGACCTGTGCCTTCTGTGGGAAGGGGACTGAGGACCCTTAAACTGGAGGCTTAGTTTTCTGAGGAAGAGAGGGAGCCAAGAAGAGAGGAAGCTCCCTGCAAGGATGACCACGCACTTAGGAAACTAGAAAGTCTCATCAAAGTCTTTGGATCCTGAGTGCAGAGATCCTGAGCACAAAGGTTACAGGGAGGGCAGAGATCCTGAACTGTCCTACTCTGATGGGGCCAGTGAGGAGAAAAAAGGACAATGGTGGCTGAAAGGGCGATGACCCATGGGTGTCAACCCTCAAACTTTGGAAGAGGAAATAAGGGAAGAAGGCTTGGGATGCAGACAGGTCCATGGGGTCACAGTGGTAAGGGGAGTCCCAAGCCATAACAGGGTAGGGGACATGGGTCACTTACTCAAGGAAGCCAGCCTTGTGCTTCTGTTCATTGTGAGGTCCAAACTGGATCTGGCACTGGAAGCCTGCAAATTCACAGGCCTTGTCAAAGGAGACAGGGTGGGAGCCATTCAGGATGTCATCTCGTGCCTGGAGAACACAGAAGGGAACAGTGTATAGGTGCAGGGATATTCCTGTTAACTATGGCTTGCCCCACTCGCCCCAGCCAACTCTTCTCCATACCTGCACATAGAGAAGGTTCAGCTGTACAGGGTCTCGGGAATCCACATTCTGGTCTGAGTAGAAGAACTTTCTCCGCAGCAGCAACGTCTCATGCTCTTCCACTCCCTGTTCCCTCAGGGTCCGCCCATGGTCCAGCCAGTTCACTGGAACACAGAGCGCAGGACCCTTTGCACCAACCCCACATGGCTCCTTGCTGCCTAGTGTCTGGGTTTTTTTTTACTTCTTCAGCGTCTGCCTTTCCTCATAGAAGAGTAAGTTCTACGATTCAGGGTAAATCCGAAACAAATGGCCACCCCTCCTCTCCCCTACATTTCCCAGGACGTGTCTACTGCTCACACTCATCGTCTGTGTGCAACTTCTGCTTTAACTTCTCCATCTTCTTTTCATCTCGCAGTAGGGTCTTGTCTTTTCTCAGGGTCCCTGTCCCCTCATCCTTCTTTTCTTCCATCAGCTCTCGAACCAGTGAATACTCATCATGGTTGGTGATACCTAGGGGGAAGGGATGGTTTGCTAACTCCCCAACCACAAAAGTCTTTTGACAGAGTTGGAACCTCCTGGCCCAGGCCTTTGCCCTACCAAGACCCCTTACCAATTCGGGCACAGATGGTCATGAGCATGTCTGTGACAGTCTTGGAGTCATCCACCATGATAGTCTTCACTGTTCCATCTAACATCCGGATCTTCAGGGGTCTCTGCTTTTTTCTGTACTCCATGGTGTCCTGTCGGGGCAGGGAGAGGTGGCCGGGGCCTGTTTAAACTAGTTCCCTTTACATAGCCAAGGAAAGTAAATTGAAGGCTATGGTGGTTCATCCGAAAGGAGGGCGTTTGACTGTCTGTGTCAGAAAGCCACATGGGTGTACAGGGGTGTGCTAGCCTGGTATGTGAAAAGCCCAGGGTGGGGGGAAGGAACTGGTATGAGGAAGGAAGAGAGAGGAGGGGCAGAGACCAACATGGGTGCTGGGAACAAGTGAGACAGCACATAGAGCACGCGGATGGCCAGAGATGGAGTTACTCACCCCATTTCGGAGCATGTAGTAGTCCAAAGCTTTCCCAGCCTCTAGCCAGATGCCTTTTTTGGGGTCATCATCTGACAGAAATAGCCCAAAGTCGCTGGCTAAAAGAGATGGTAGATCACCTTAGACTTATAAAAACGTCACTGTGGCCAAACAGCTATACCTCTGGCATTGCACATTATTTTCTCCCATGACCTTGGACTTAAAGAGGAAAGGAAATCTTGGAGCACAGGCCTGAGAGGTGAGGAACTTAGAACACAATGGGGACACCACTCAACACCAAGAGAAGGAGGGATGGAGAATTCCTGCCCCCACCACCTCAGTAGTCAGACTCACGAGGGCCAGCCAGGGCCTCTGGGATCCGCTCACGGATCATGCGGCAGGCGTCGTACACCATGGTAGACGGCTCAAACTGCATCGTCTTCACCACATTCCCGATGCTGATCTTCAGCGAAAGTGCAACCATGGTGGCAGCTTCTGCCCTTCAGCCTGCTGATACCTGGCCAGCATCGTCAGAGCATTAGAGCACACCTTCACAGGAGTGCCTCGGAGTCCCGGAGAGAGGATTTTTAAGGGAGTCACCGTGGCAGAAAATAATAGTAAGCTGTTCTGTCCTATTTAATAATTTCCAAAGGTGAAAGATTACGTGCATCAAATGGGCCAATCTAGACCATTTAAGACACCCCAGAGACACCCCAGAAGCTGGTCTCTAGAGTACAATAGTGGGCCTGAAGTGCAGTGTCACCTGAGGACACTGTCCTGCCTGCACCACCAGAATTTGTGCCTCTCTGGTTCCAAGTGCCTTGGGCCTCTTGTTTCTGCTCACCTCTTTCCCAACCCCGCCTCTGCCCTGTTTTTTTACTTTTCCGGGGTTAGTTTTTTCCTTTTCTTTGTCTCCCATTCTGTCCTGGGATTTCCAAGCCCTGCCCTGACCCTCCCTCTTACAGCTTTTGCCTTCTTCTGGGCAAAATGCAGCATCCCAGGAGCTCCGGAATCTTACAAACTGCCTGTGGCTAGTATGTCAGGGAGACCTACTTTTGTTCCTGCTTTCTTACAACCTGAATGGTACACATAGGACCCCCCAATGAGCTGTGCAGTCACAATAGAATTATGATTCTCTGTCCAGAGACCTCAGAAATGACCTAGCCAATACCTGTGGGAGAGGAGAAAGTTTCAAGACAAGCAAGACCAACAGTGCAGACACTGAGACTCAGGCCTTACTGCAGTCTCTTGTGCTCTTCTTCATCTTGTCCTCCCCAGATGGCCCCCCACCTTAACTAGGTTCCAGATGGTGCTCTCAGCGCAGCTCCAAGCCCATTTCCTCTACCTTTCAGACACTATGAGCAGCTGCGGGTGGTACACAGACCCAAGAAAACAAGTCTGCCCAGCAGCTGATGATGTGACCCACTGTGGTATGGGCCTAGGTGCCTCTTAACTAAAGAGAGGGATGCAGCCTCCCCGTTCTCCACCTGACAAATGGCTAGTCCAAGGGGGTAAGCAGGACTCGGGGAAAGGCTAGGAAACAGGCAGGTATCACAATACAAAAGGCATTGGGGAACCAGGTAAATTAGGAAGGAGCAGAGGAAAAAGGGATTGGGAAAGATGGAGTGGGAAGCCTTGATAGAAACCTGACCCAGATGTAGGAAATACCAGGATCAATGACTAGGAGAAAATTTCTGACCATACACACAGCTCAGGATTACAAAGAAAAGCAGCATAGCTTGTTCTCCATTTTTACCCCAAATGAGAGGACCTTCCGGCGCCCTCAGTGCCAGCTCTCTGCCCTTCCTCACTCCCAGGGAACCTTCACAGCAGTGGGACAGACCTGGCTGTGGAGAGTGAGGGCTGGTCGGAGAGGTAGAAGTCCAGGGGACCAGAGCAGGACTGAAGGACTCCAGCCTAAGCTGAAACTGCATGTGTGCCCCTCCGCCCCCATTTCCTCCGGACATATGGATACCCACTTCTTCCTCTGGTAAGATCCCGATAAGAGAGTTGAGTCATGCCTGCCCTCCTCCAGGCTGAGAAGCTATCTACACAATTAATTGAGAGTGAAGGAACTGGACACGGAGTCAGGACTAGCAGTGGCAAAGAACAAGAGCCTGGCAACTAGGAGCAGAAGCTACCTGCTTCCTGTCTTGCTCTGAGAACTCTGTCCTCTTTTATCATGCTTCATGAAGAGCAACACCGCCCACTCCATGTCCCCTTCCCAGAGAACTCCTCCTCCCTCAATACATTCCTGAGATGCATTCCAGAGGCCTTGGGCAATTGGAGGGGGGGTGTGGAGGACAGGAGGTCAAATCCCAGCAAGGAATGGAATGCAAGTATACTAGGGCTAAGGAATTTGGGGGTACATGGAGAATATCATCAGTGCAGGTACCTACAAGGGCGAACTACAGAGAGATAGGGAGTTAAAAGGGACAAAGGGAGAGAAAAAGCTGAAGACAGAGTCAGAATGTAAGAGGGTTGGGGGAATAACACTCAGTCTGTTACCAAATTTGGCCTCTGAGTCCTCAACCGCTGGGAGGGGGAGGGGCTTGTGGGTGAGACTGACATATCCGGCCTCGGCCTCGGGCTGCTGGAAGCTCCTTTCAGGCTGGACCGGGCAGCTGAAGGGCTGGATCTGACCCCCTCCAACATGGGGTCTGTCTTCACAGCCATACATGTATTCTCACTCTTCACCAAGGCCCCTTGGCTTATACACAGGACTCCCTCCCACCGAACTGCCTGTGCTGTCTCTATACGGATCTATCTGCTGTAGGCAGCACGTGTGCACACAGTGCACCAGCCCCACTGCCAGCTCGGCTCCCAGCCTCTCTCCTTCCACTGTGTGCCTTTCCCTCCATGCATTCTCTATGGCCCATGGTGGGAAGGCACTAGGCCAAACTCCCAGTGGCCAGGAAGCAGGATGAGTAAGACTAGATCTTGCTTTCTGTAGGCTGCCAGCCTTCCAGGTGTGGGGAAAAGCTAAATGCAGAATTACAACAGAGGCAGGCTGTGAAAGGAGCCAAACGTGTTCACTCAGAAAAGGGAGCCCCGTAGGCTAGGGAAAGGAGAGCGAAGGAGTCAAGAAAACTATCATTTGAAGTTAGAATTTTAAAAATATGAAGATAATAAGAAGTTACAGTGATGTGTCATTTATTGACTATATGTTAATTGTATTAGATACATATATAATTTCAGTTAATCCTTACAACAACCCTGCAAGGTAGGTGTCATTATCTCCATTTTTACAGGTTAGGAAACTGAGGCTCCAGAATGTTAAGTACTTTTCCAAAGGACTTGTCCAAATAATAAGCTGTGAAGCCAAAATCCGAACCCAGGTCTCTCTGCCTCCAAAGCCCAAGCTCTCTCCATTAGGTCAGTCGAAGATGAGTCAAAGGTATCGTCCCAGGCACAGAGGATAGCACTAGCAAAGGTTGAGAGGCAGGAGGTCGCGGAGGAATGCCCAGGAAAGTGAGGAGGCAAGCTGGCTGGAGCGCGGGGCACCTGCAAGGGGAGCAGCGGTGGGGACGTCAGGGTTAAGGTGGAAAGGCAAAAGCAAGCGGAGAGAGCAGTATGAGGGACCTGACTGACTGGAGGGGAACAGGGGCCAGGGACGCTTTAAACAGGGACCTCCCCAGCACTGGGCTTTAGGGCAGCTCTGGGGCCAAGTTAGGAGACCGTATTAGCACAAGAGACAATAAAGCCAGAGTCAACGCTGGATGAAGAGGAAGTCGCCATTCAGAAGAAAAGTAGAACTGACATACAGGACTCAGAAAACTAAGGCCCAAGCCAGCTTCCTATGACCAGCACCCATTTACTGACTAGATGGCTTCAGTTTAATACATCAGGGAAGGAGAGGGGACTAAGTCAGGATGTGGGGATGACGCTGTGGGGTAAAGGATGTGATAGAAGCGTTTGCAGGCAGGGGCACAGAGGTGGGGTTACTGACAGTGTCAGGCTGTGACTGGGGATGGCAGGGTGTAGAAGAAACAGGAGTGTGATGGTAGGGGACAGACACATGATGAGCCACTGAGCCAGCTGGGGAGGGAGAAGCATGAGTCCATGGACGCTGACTAAACCGGGGGTGACAGTGAGGCTGGAGGCCGGGTCAGGAGCTTCAGAAGAGCTAGGGATGCGGTCAGCTGCTAAATTAGGCTAGTGGGGGAGAGTGAGAGAACACTGACAGCAGCGAGGCAATGCTGGGTTGGAAGGAGAGGCAGCATGGGGAGGGGACAGTGTTGTGGTCACTGGCAGGGTCAAGCTGGGAGTGACATGGGGGTGTGGTCAGTGGCCGGGCTGGGCGTGGGATCAGTAAGACCAAGTTTCCTCTATGGGTATCATTTCCTCTTTTCTGTTGGGGAGTGGGGGAAGGGGACCCACAACTGGACCTAGAAGTTAAAGGAGGCTCAGAAACCAGGGGGTACACATGGGAAGAGCGGGGTGGGGGGGATTCAGCAGCTGACCAGGTTGTATGCAAGTATGAGAAAGTGCTCTCCGATGTCGGGAAAGCTCAGGTTTGAGCGACAAGAAGTAAAGTAGGATGTGCGGACTAAGAGACAGAGACAGAGAGAAAGGGGGGGTGGGGATGGGAAATGGTTCAGATGAACAGCAGGGGAAGAGCTAAAGACCACGACAGTATCTGTAAGGAACTATAAAGGTGTGCAATGTGGGACCAGGGAGGGCAAAGAGACGGAGAGAAGGCAGTGTGTGGAGAATGAGGGAGGCTCAGTCAAACTGTCATCATTCAGTGGACAGGGTTCCCTTGGTCAGCTCCCCCTCAGTCACAGGTCCCCTCTTCCCTACCCCCACTCAGGACCTTGTCTGACTCCTGGGTCTCTTTCCATTTCCCACCTCCCACCTCGTAAACATCACAGCCCAGAAATCCCTGTCTCCCAGTGGTGGTGGCCTCAGGAAGTCTTGGGCTTAGGCAGTAGACTAGAGAAAGTGGCGTGCCAGATGCTGGCAGTTCTAGCTGAGGTCCAGAGCTCTCTGTCACTTCTTTGGGTAAAAGAGGCCTCTGTGACTGCACAGGAATAAGAGAACTCACTACAAAACAAAGGTAGCTACTTCCTGCCAACGTCTTACATCTTACCTGCTCAGCCGTAGCTGCAGCCTCAACCCCTAATGCTGTCAGCAATTCCTAACATTAATCCTGACTTTAACTTATTTCCCAATTCCCTATACATTGACATTCACCCCTTTCCCAGAAGACACCTATACTAATCTGGCTTTTATTTTTAGGCCCAAATTCCCCAACTTTAACCCTAAATACTTCCCCTGCCCCACCCCGAAGTTCTAAAGCTCATTTGTAACTTGGTTCTTAATTAACCATTTCACTGTTTATTCTTAATACTGACCATGACACCGGCCTTTAATCCCTAAAACAGGCATCTAAGCCAATTCCTGTTGTTGATCCTTAACCCGATCCTGTACTCTGACTTATGCTGGTCACTCTAGAAAATAATGACCTCAGTTTAAATGTCACATACGCGAAACAGGCTTGACTCGTGCAGCAAATGTTTAGAATGTAGCTCACCTTCTTAACTTCTAAAGGGATTCTTGCTTCCTAAACCCGACGGCACCTAACCCGATCTCACCCCAAGTTTTCCTAACCACTTACACACTATCTGCTAACACCAAAGCCCATCCCCGCCCAGTGCCTCACTGCCACCCAGCGCCTCACTGCCACCCCATTTCTACCGGTCCCCAAACCTAGCCGAGACAGAGAACTGTCTACCCCCGCGAAAGGGCCTGCCTCTCGCAACACGGCTAGCTTAATTCCAAACCCAAACCGAACCATCCTGGACCCTGATCTCCCTAACCGGACACAGGATATGCAGGAGGATTGGGGGCCCCGCCCGCCGCTGCCCGGGTCGGCCCGGTCCCGCAGCCCCACCTAGAAGCTCGGCCCAGCCCGTCCGGCCTACCTGCGCTGCCCGGCTCTGCGCCCCGCCCTGGGCCCGCTACCCGCTCGTTCTCCCGGTCGCTTTGGGGCTCCGGCCTCGCCCTCCCTTCGACACTCTCGGCCACTTCCGTCCTGGAAACGTCCCCCACCCGCCGGCGGCGCCCTGGGCCCGCGCTCTATGGTAGCGGAGACTGCAGGAAGCTGCTCTGGCCGTAGCTCTCGATGCTCGGGCGCCCGCGAAGCCTGGCCGCCCCTCCCCAGCAGGAAGCGAGGGTGCAGAGCCCTGGAGAGAACGTCCGAACTAAGCCGGAGCTCCCTTTTAGACGCTTAGGTTTTTTTAATAGCTCGAGGCGAAGGCGGATCCGTATCTTCAGAAACCCCGCCCTGGGGCGTGGGAAGCTGAAGGGACGTCCCCATAATTTGCATAGCCCCCGGGACGTGGCGCAGCCCAGGAGCCACTTCCGAGTTGGAGCGAACTCCAAGTCCCAGGATTCCACGGGGCTATGTTTATCACTTCCGTTGTGTTGGAAGCTGAGGACTAGAGAAGCTGAGAGACGGGTGTGGTTTAGAGTGACAGCTAGGCCCTCGTCCCGGAGTGACGAAGGTTAAGACGAGCCGACTGGACAGACTGAGGGGTCGTGCCTGAGGTTCGGAGGTTGGATCTGCGCGGAGGGATTTCTACCCATAGATATCCCAAATGGATCCTGGTGGTCAGGACCTGCTAGCTTTGGATCCTGGTGATCAGGACCTGCTGGGCTTCCTGCTAGAGGAAAGCGGAGATTTGTGGGCTGCGACTGAGCCGGACGTGGAGGCTCCGCTGGACTTGGAGCTGTCACCTTCCGAGGTGGGTAGGTGGGTGGGTGTTCTGAGTGGGGGAAGCTAGGGATGTCCGCGAGACCCAAGGTACGGAGATAAACCAAGGCCTTTGAATTTGTTAGAACTCCGTGCAAGAACTGAGCGACTGGGAGGTAGAGGATTTACTGAGTTCTCTGCTCAGCCCCTCAGCATCGCGGGATGTTCTCAGCTCTTCCAGCTCTTCCATTCTCCATGATCACAACTACTCCCTTCCACAGGAGCATGTCTCCATAGATCTAGGTGAGTGTGAAATGATAAGTTGTGGGGGAGGAGAGAGCTCACTGGGCTAACTGGTCCTACTTTCGCTTTTGCAGACACTGAGAGCTTCGAAAAGGAGGGGTTCCACATGACTCCACTGCATGGGGAGGAAACAGCAGCAGAGCAGGTACTGGACTTGATTTTTTTTTCAGGATTACTTCACTTTGCAGCAGCCAAGATTCCCCCATACTGCTCTGACAGCTCCATGCAACTCTGCTCTCTTCACTGTTTCCTCCAACCTTAGATGTCTAGGCTGATACTGACGGAGGAAGAGAAGATGCTTTTGGAGAAGGAGGGGCTCACTCTGCCCTCAACCCTTCCTCTCACTAAGGTAAGGTTCCTGTTGGTTGAGCAAAGGCTGGAGGGGGTTGGTAACCCAAGTAGGCAAGCTCAGGTCGTTTCATATCAATCACTTGAAAAAGGACCAACCAACTCCTACAAGTTCTTTCATCTCCAAACAAGCACACTCCCACGTCAAAAGATAATGTTTTAAATGCCGAGTGACTTTGGTACAGAGCCTTGAAAGCGAAGGGCCTTGATAGCTTCCGTTGTTATCTTGGAACCTCGCATCCATGGTACTCAGTGATAGAAAGGCTGACCCAGTCTAACAACATCAACAGTCGTCAAAGCTGGACATGATGGCGCATCCCTCTATAACCCTAGCACTTTAGAGGCAGAGGCAGGAAGGTCATCACAAGTTCAAAGTCACTTCCCAAGCACTGGGATTACAAGCGTCCTGCATCTAGTTTTTGTGGCAATTTTTTAAAATGTCATTTGCCTTCTTAACATTGCCTTACTTCTGATAGGTAGATATGTACTTACTTCTGATAGGTAGATATGTACTTACTTCTGATAGGTAGATATGTACTTACTTCTGATAGGTAGAT